>NW_024827864.1:0-1499 GCF_019175285.1 Sceloporus undulatus
CGCAGAAGCAGCCAGACCCTCTCCCTCTTGCTCTCTGCTCTGGCCCCCTGTTTCCCTCTCTCTTTCTCTCTCTTTCCCTCCTTTCCTCTTCTCTCCCTTGTCCCAACTTTCCTCCCTTCCCTTCCTCCTTCTTTCTCCCCTCACACACACACACACACCTTCCCTCACTGCAGTCACTCACCTGCCTGCCTCCCTGCCTTCCTGCCTGTCATTCTTTCAGCCAATCAGGAGACGGAGGAATGAGAGAACGGATTTGAGAACGGATAAGAATACCACACACACCTCTGTTGAAACGTTCTCATCATGTTTCAGCTCGCTGGGAACACATTCAATCTGTACCCTCCTGGAACACATGTGGAACACATTTAGAATGTTCTGAGAACCCGATTGGAACACATACATGCGGTATACTCAAATGTGTTCCGTTCTCATCACGTGATGAGAACGTTCTCAGAACGCAGTGCGATAATCTCCTAAGATTCAGAGACAGAGGAACTTTAGAAGGGAGAGCAGGGAGAGGCCTAGAATTTGCCCTTCAACAGGGAGCACCTGGAGAGTAGATTGACAGGGTGTATGCTATTATTTGCTTACAGTCTTTTTCACCGAGGAGATGTCCTGCATTTCTATTTCAGTTACAGTGATTATTTCTAATTTTGCATCCATACATGTAAACTAACATATGCAAATCTTTGACCCCTTTCCTACATCTTTTGGTAATGTATTTCCATTATTTTTGTGACTGGCTACCATTCACTATGGAAGTCCCACCCTGAGGCCAACTGAAGACAAGTCATGCTGGGATGGGGAAGAGAAGAAATCCCTATCACTCAAGTAATCCCTGGCAACAGGCAAATAATACATGCACATACTCAAAGCCTCAGTGATGGATAAGATCTCTGAAAGGGGAAAACACATCTGGGGGGTAGAAACCAGATGTGGGATTCCTATGTTATTTATAGGGCCAGCATATTTATTTATTTAAATTTCAATCCTGCTTTTCTCCCAGTACAACATCCAAGGTGTCCTTTTTGCTACAAAATAAGCTTGTTGAGGTGTTAAAATATATCAGGTTTAATAAGATGTATGTTCCTCATCCAAAAAGTGTATAATTCTGACACAAAGGATAACAAAAATAAAAGTTTTTAACTTTCTTTATTTTCTTTTTCCAGTATTGCTTGTATATGTAAAGATGTAAGATGCAATAGCAAAATCAAAGGCACAAGGATTAAAGGACATGAACATAAGATAAAGGCATATGCCGACGATTTGGTTATAATACTAGAAGATCCTATGGAGAGCATAAGTTATTTATTAGAAGAATTGAATGATTTTGCTAAGATCTCAGGATATAAAATGAATAAAAGTAAGACACAGATGATGACAAAGAATTTAAATGAGAAGGAAAAAGAGGTACTATCCCTAAGATCAGGTATAAAGATAGAGAAAAGGGTGAGATATTTGGGAATATGGCTCACAAACAATAATTTAAATTTATTTGA
>NW_024827865.1:0-1128 GCF_019175285.1 Sceloporus undulatus
CTATTACTTCCCTTGATCTTGACACTATACTCCTATTGATACAGCCTAGGATCACATTGGTCTTTTTAGCTGCTGCATCACACTGTTGACACATGTTCAACTTGTGCTCTACTACCATTCCTAGTTCCTTTTCACATGTAATTTAAATCTCATAACAACTTCCTGTGGAATCTTAGGATTTCTAGTTTTAGCGAGGCACTATTGTTCTTCACTTTGTAAGGATTCTAAATATCCAATCCTAAAATGCCAATTCTGCAATTCTGTGGGAAGGAGCCATGGAGATTAATGCTTTTTTCCCTAAATGGTCCTCAGCCCATTCCTGAGCAGGTTTCCTGGCTTTTTTGGCCCCTCTTCCAGCCTTTTGAGGCTCTGGAGAGGCTTCATGGGAAAAAGGCCTCCCCTGGCCTGCAAAGGATCAGAGAGGGCCCAACAGTGGCAAAATGGCCTCCTCCCAAAGGGATGCTGTGGGATATTGAGGGGCAAAACATTATGCCATATTTTTAGGCAACACAATATGGGGTTGCCCTTGAGATCCCCTGGGGTCCAATGTGACCACCCCACTTCCCAACAGTAGTCCATCCCTATCATACAGATGTCTTGTTTTAAGGCTCCTCCCTGGCACTTGACCCTCACTAATATAAGAAACCAGGTCCCAGACTCTTTGTTCTGCCTTTCCTAATGCTTTATTTGTATATTGATTGTCCTGACTTTCTCAAGAAATGAACCTCAAAGTGTCCCTTTTGTGCTTCACACTCTGTGGGTGCGTATCTGTGATAGAGAGATAGAGGGAATGTGAATAACAGAAAGGCAGGAAAGAGATACTGAAGGTGAAATGGTAAAGCAGTGCAAATGGAGAGAGGAGGGAGAAAGGGAAGGGGATCAGGCCTCTGGGAGCCAGGAGGGGAAGGCAGGAGCAAAGCCAGGATCGCCTAGCTCTGTGCGGAGAGGAAGGGACCTCTGGGAAGGGCCAGGAGAGGGGCCTTGGGGATTGGGAGGAAGCCATCAACCTGACAGATTTTAAGAAGTGGATTAAATGAACTTTTGAGAACCCACTCAAATCCTTGTTTTCAGACATATTTAGGGGTTCAATTTAGAAATTATGTGTAATATCTATGAAGGTAGGAAAGG
>NW_024827865.1:1228-1499 GCF_019175285.1 Sceloporus undulatus
ACAAAGGGACCTCTGGGAAGGGCCAGGAGAGGGGCCTTGGGGATTGGGAGGAAGCCATCAACCTGACAGATTTTAAGAAGTGGATTAAATGAACTTTTGAGAACCCACTCAAATCCTTGTTTTCAGACATATTTAGGGGTTCAATTTAGAAATTATGTGTAATATCTATGAAGGTAGGAAAGGGAGACACAAAACCTGCTTGTTCTCTAATGTTTCTTTTTCTGCCTGAGCTTGCTTAGTTTCATGGTTGATTCCAGAGGCCCTTTGTTAC
>NW_024827866.1:0-1499 GCF_019175285.1 Sceloporus undulatus
TCAGGAATAAACTCTTCTAGAACATGGCCACATAGCCCGAAAAACCCACAAAAACATTATTTTTCCTTGGCTCAATACATATGACACCAGAGGGGCTGACCTTTGTTATCAGAATATGGCTTTTGGAATTTTATGGGCAACATGGATACACCTGCCCTTTACTGAGTTTATCTGTAGTTCTTATTTTAGCTGGGGGTGGAAACAAATTTTGCCAGCAATAATATATTCTTCTGTGTTGTCCCTGTAGCAACGGTCATGAATGGGCAATAAAGGCCCTATTAGCATTACAAAATGTCTACTCATGACAGAGAGGGAAAAATAATAGAACTGATGCTTTCCTATGGGTTAAGGCAGCTGTGTGCATGTTTGAATTTTCTGGGGTGTGTGTGGATGGTTAGGGACTATAATGAAGAGCAAAACTGCAAAATTTCCCTTTGCACCACTGAATGTGAATCCATACTTGGTATGAGTTTCTAGGTCAAGAGATGCAGTAGTCCCACTAATAACAATAACAGTGATGGTAATAATAATGTCTATTTATAATGCCCTTTTCATCAATGGGTGGAACAGTATATAACGTATATAATCAAGTTATATTTTGCTCTGGTCAAGTCTCATCCGGAGTCCTGCATCCAGCTCTGATAGACAAGCTGGAGTGGATTCAGTGGAGACAACAAGGAGGATACAAAGTATGGGGAACAAAACATATGAGGTTGAAGGACCTGGGCATGTTCAGTTTGGTGAAGATAAGACTTTGATGGGTTAACATGAGCATACTCTTTAAACATCTCAAAAGCTATCATAGAGGCTCAGGAAGCTGCAGAGGGAGAAACAAACTCTATGGATTCTAGGCTGCAGGTGCTAAGACCTGTGGAGCAAAGTCAGATCAAGGGGTCTGAGGCTCTTCCAGGCTAGAAGCCAAGAGGAGAGCTAATAGGTTTCAGCTGAGAGAAGCAGAGGCCTTTTAAAAGACCTCCAGCTGCAGAGGTGTTTTGCAGCCAACAAACAGTCTTGTTGTTCCTGTGTTGTTTGATCCATGATTCTTGTTATCTGACCCCCTGAATTTGCCTTGTGAGTGTGACTACACTCTTGCCTCTGCCCTTTCCTGGGACTGACTGACTGGTATTGTGTTACTTTTGGACTGGACTCTGGACTATTCCTTGGTATACTCCCCTGCCATGCTGCTCTCAGGAAAGGTAAGCAGGACACTCCTGTGGGTATCCTATGCTCCCCAAAGCCTTGGCATGGACTAATCTTGACCCTTCTCCCTAGGAGAGGTAGTGTGGTGGGTGCATAAAAGCACCTGTGTGTCTTGTTGGGTGACCCCTGCCATAAAAAGGGGGCTCAATTGGGCCACCCTGGTTTCATCTGCACTGAGGAAATAATCCTCGCTGACACCACTGTAGCTGCCTTAGCTCAATACTATGAAATTTTGCAGTTTTGTGAGATGTTTAGTCTTCTCTGTCAGAGAGCACAACAAACTACAAATCCTAGGATCC
>NW_024827867.1:0-326 GCF_019175285.1 Sceloporus undulatus
CATTTTCATTTTCTGAAGGTGAGTGGGGAGGGCAGGAACGGCAATTCAATAACAATTTCCATCATACTAACGATGGCAAGGGTAAGGGTCAGGGGTAGCGAGAGGCAAATCAATAGATCTAATCTATTCTGCCCCCTCCTGCCTCCACGCCGGACCATCTCTGTCGCTGCCGCTGCCAGGACTGCGCCTTCTGCCGGACGGCCTCCTTCCGGGGTGTCGGAGGTGCGCATCTGCGCACCGCCCCGGGAGTGCCGCCCACGGACTGGGGAGCACCGCAGCGGGACTCTTTTGGGACTCTTGGCGTTTGCCACTGGCTTTGGCGTTTG
>NW_024827867.1:426-734 GCF_019175285.1 Sceloporus undulatus
GGGCCTTTAAGGACCATCTGGGGGGAAGCCAGGGAGGAGCCCGCCAGGTGAGAGCGGCGGGTATAAAGCCGGGCAACTGGCCCCTCCCTGACACGCCCCCTCCTGCCTCCACGCCGGACCATCTCTGTCGCTGCCGCTGCCAGGACTGCACCTTCTGCCGGGCGGCCTCCTCCCGGGGTGTCGGAGGCGGAAGTGCCGCCCACGGACTGGGGAGCACCGCAGCGGGACTCTTTTGGTACTGTTGGCGTTTGCCACTGACTTTGACGTTTGACGGCCAGTTTTGTGCGTGGGGCCTTTAAGGACCATCT
>NW_024827867.1:834-1143 GCF_019175285.1 Sceloporus undulatus
AAGCCAGGGAGGAGCCCGCCAGGTGAGAGCGGCGGGTATAAAGCCGGGCAACCAGCCCCTCCCTGACACGCCCCCTCCTGCCTCCACGCCGGACCATCTCTGTCTCTGCCGCTGCCAGGACTGCGCCTTCTGCCGGGCGGCCTCCTCCCAGGGTGTCGGAGGTGCGCATCTGCACACCGCCCCGGGAGTGCCGCCCACGGACTGGGGAGCACTGCTGCTGCGGAACTGCGCAGCTGCGCAGCTTGTATTGGTGCGAGAGGCTTCGGATCAGCCCGGGAGCAGAGGATGCCTGTAGTGGCTAACCTCTGC
>NW_024827867.1:1243-1499 GCF_019175285.1 Sceloporus undulatus
GTGGGGGGAGGATAGGGATGCGGGGGATGCCTGGGCCGGGGATAACATCTTGGTGGGTGGAGCTCCTATTGAGGTTGTGTGGGGCAGGGGGAGGTATGGCGGTGGGAGAAGGGACTTCCGTTCCAGGGAAAGGCGTGATCGATGCGTTATATCTATCTCGCCTTCCTGTCCCCCTCCCAACCTGAAGGACCTGAGGGTCTCTCCAACCGTGCCACAAACCCTGTCGCTGCTCCTGTGCAATGCCAGGTCTCTTAAC
>NW_024827868.1:0-1499 GCF_019175285.1 Sceloporus undulatus
TTTTGGCTGTCCATGGGATCCTTAGCACTTTTCCCCACCATCGCATCTCGAATGAGTTGATTTTCTTCCTGTTGGCTTTCTTAACTGTCCAGTTCTCACATGTGTCTAAAGTGATGAGGAATCCCATGACTTGGACGGTTCTAGTTTTAGGGCTCAGTTGTTTATCTTTAGGATCTCCTCTAGTTCTTTCATCGCTGTCCTCCCCATTCCTAGTCTTCCTCTGATTTCCTGACTGCAGTCTCCATTCTGATCAATGCTTGATCCAAGGTACAAGGACCCTTTAACTATTGTGATTTCCTCACAGTCTAAGTTGAATTTATGCAGCTTCTCCATGGTCACTATTTTTGTTTTCTTTATGTTCAGCAGTAATCCTGCCTTTACACTTTCACATCAGCCCTTTTCACATCATATACAAACAGTCACTCAAACAGCTAAGCAAAGGTCTGACTTTCAGTGTCACACCACTGATCACAACACACACAGTGGTTTCATGGGCACATACATGTCATCACACACCTCATTCCTTTGCTGTTTTGCTTCTTTGTGTGTGAGGATCTGTTTCTCTCACAATTTTTCTTCCTCACTGATTTTTCTCTTTCTATCCCCATGGCTTTTCTCTCTATTAATCTCCCACTTCACTTTCTCTCCTTATCTCTCTCCTCTCCCTCCATATTTTCCTTTTGTATGAGAGAAAAAGACTCTCTAAGACATATTCCTCCCTCACAGACACACAAGGCATTAAGTGCATGTCTGCATCTATTGGAAAAATGGTCAATATGCCCACTGCCTCCCCCAAATGTGGGACATTTCAGGCATATGTAATAAGTAACATCATTCATAACAACATCACACATTATAACTTTTGTAGATCAGAGAGTGAGCTGGTTTACACAGAATTCAACCCCATTACATGAATGAGCCACATTTTCTTTCTTTAATATGTTTATTGCACTTACATTCCTGCTTTTCTCCCAAAATGAGGTTCAAGGTGGCTTACAATAATTTTTAAAATATTCAACTAAAACATTAATTTACAAAAGCTATAAAGAAATTAAGCATCAGCATTGAAAACATGACTAAAACACTAAAAACAAAAATGTATTTAAAACAGTTTTTATATATATGTACAGAGAGAGAGAGAGAGAGAGAGAGAGAGAGAGAGCATATCATGTCACACACTGCAGCTCCATAGTTAAAATCCCAAAGCCTGCCCAAATAGAAATGCCTCCATCTGCCAGAAAAAGACAGGAGGGAAGGAGCCAACCGAACTTTCTGTGGAGCCAAGTCCTCCTTTTGGGATCAGCCACGGATAAGGCTCTCTCCCGCATCCTTACTAAACATGTCTGTGAGGATGGTGGGACTGTGAGGACGCCCTCCCTTTAGATGTCAATGCACACCTTGGTTTATATAAAGAGATACAGCCTTTCCAATATTAAAAACAAAAGCTTTATTCTCACACACGCAGTTTCCCATCTCCACTCCTGCTTTTTCATCCCTTG
>NW_024827869.1:0-834 GCF_019175285.1 Sceloporus undulatus
CCCCTTCCCCAGCCCATGGCTGCCATGGCAACGGCAAAAGTTAAAAAACCTGAGTGGCGAGGGAGTGGGTGGCATAGATGCCAACCATGGGAGGGGTGGCATGGGGGTGGCATGGAAGTCAGGCGTGCGGCTGATTTTAGATCTGATGAATCTGTCTGGGGGTGATAACAAAGTGATAAGACACGAACCGCTGACGATGACAACGTTCGCCGGTGGTTTGTGCACCTTGAGACATAGAGTGGTCCTAGAAAACAAACAGGCAAATACACATATAGTAATTAAAGATGAGGGATTTCAACCTGGACCTACAAATGACCAGCAACTAGGAGCCTAGGGCCAAATTCCTACCCTTTTCATGGGGACTTCCAGTTCCCAAAGAAGAAGCCAGGAGAATGTAAGAGGGGCACATGGTTTTGGATTGGGAATGGTGGGTGAAGGGCTGGTGTGCCAGTTTGTTCAGGGACTGGTATCATCCATGTCAGTACCTTTATAATCCTAGGCTGCATAGATTATAGTGTCTAGAATGAAGAAAGTCATAGTGCCACTCTATTCTGCTTTGGTCACCTGGAATATTGTGTCCATTTCTGGACACCGCAATTCAAAAAGGATGTTGAGAAGCAGGAGCGTGTCCAGAGGAGGGCAACCAAAAAGCTTGCAGGGGAATTTGGTGCTGGTTTTGTGCCTTGTAAAGGTATGGCCCTAATACAGTCTTTAGGATTGGGAACAAATGGTCCTCACGATAGCCCTGGTGGCGCAGTGGTTAAATGCCTGTACTGCAGCCATTTACTCGAAACCACAAGGTTGCGAGTTCAAGACCAGCAAAAGGGCCCAAGC
>NW_024827869.1:934-1136 GCF_019175285.1 Sceloporus undulatus
ACCAGCAAAAGGGCCCAAGCTCGACTCAGGCTTGTATCCTTCCAAGGTCGCTAAAATGAGTACCCAGACTGTTGGGGGCAAATTAGCTTACTTGCTGTTCACCGCTATGATCTTTGGAATAGCAGTATATAAATAAAACAAATTATTATTATTATTATTATTATTATTATTATTATTATTATTATTATTATTATTATTATTA
>NW_024827869.1:1146-1499 GCF_019175285.1 Sceloporus undulatus
TTATTATTATTGCCTTCTCACATCGTTCATTCTCATCCTTGCATCTTCTTTCCTTCTTCCCGGCTGCTCTGAGGCTCCTCTTCCAGGTGACCTGCAACCAACTTGATGCTACTGTGGTACCCGTCACCATGGCAACCAGGAAGAGTGCTGCATCACCCACGGAGCATCACCCACGTTCACCGGCTTTGTGGGGCAATTCTCCCACGGCACTTTGCTGACCTACATTCCCGGCAACAAGGTCCATTTCGTTTTTCTCTCCTTCCTCTGAAGCTGTGGGGTGTCGCTGAATTAAACAGGGCCGAGCCAGGCTTAGTTCTTTCCCCAGAAAAGTAGGTTTAGGAATCATGCACGAG
>NW_024827870.1:0-1499 GCF_019175285.1 Sceloporus undulatus
GCAGTTTGATCTGCAAAAAAAAGTAAGAAATAAAACGAACGAACGAACGAAAGAAAGAAAGAAAGAAAGAAAACAGATGATGCTTTTCATGACATGTAAGAATAAATGGTACTATCAGGTAATTGATTCAGATCCAGCTGTGGTAACAGCAGTGTGATGCAACTGCATGGATCATTTCAAAAGTTGGGGGGGGGGCTTAAATGTGTGGCTTTAGCCATATGCAAGATATGCACTAACTTCATGGCCTTCTTCTTTCATGTATATCTCACAGAAAGAAATTCACCCATTTTGAGAATGGCTGAGGAGCTAGCCTTGATATTCATGGACATTGAGAAAGCCTTCGATAATATTAGTTGGACAACGTTATTTATAATGTTGGAAAAGCTAGAGGTCGGGGCACAATTTAAGAAATGGATCCAGGAAATATACAAAGAACAAAAGGCAAAGTTAATAATAAATAATAGCAAATCTGAAGAATTTGAAATAAAACGAGGAACAAGACAAGGCTGTCCTTTATCTCCATCGCTATTTATTTTCGTTTTAGAAATGTTAAATAATAGGATAAGATTGGAAGAACGAATTCAAGGTTTGAAAATTAAGAAAACTGAGTATAAAATGAGGTTATTCGCCAACGATGTAGTTTATATCCTGGAAAACCCCTGTAATAGTATCCAAACTTTAACTAATCTTGTACAAGAATTTGAAAAAGCTTCCGGTCTTAAAGTGAATAAGGACAAAACTAATATGCTGACGAAAAATATGGACAACGCAGCTACCAAGTATTTGGAAGAACTTTCGGGATTCAAGATAGGAAAAAAAGTGAAGTATTTGGGAATAACTATAACCAACAGAAACACAGACTTATTCCACAACAACTATGAAGAAACGTGGAGGAACATCAAACAAGACCTTATTAAATGGAGGAATATTGAACTATCTCTTTTGGGGAAGATAGCAGTTATTCAAATGAGTGTGCTTCCTAAAATTTTGTTTATGTTCCAAACCATTCCGATTTTGCATTCCTTTAAACCTTTGGACATGTGGCAAAATGACATAATGAAATTTATTTGGAACAAAAAGAAGGCTAGAATTGGAAAGAAAATAATGTGTGATGAGAAAGGTAGAGGAGGTCTGGGACTCCCAAATTTGAAAATCTATTATTTTGCATCAGTATTGTTGTGGCTAATAGAATGGATCATATTAGAAAATGAGTATATATTAAACCTAGAAGGAGATGGATTAAGATTTGGGTTTCACGGTTATCTATTCTACAATAAAGATAAAATTCATAGAGAATGTAAAAATCATATTATCATCAGATCGATGTTAAAGGTGTGGGATAAATTAAAATTGAGACTGTGTAATCAAATCGCTCACAGTTGCTCTCCACACGAAGCTCTCTTTGGGAGGGAGGGTATACCAAAGAAAAAATGGTTAAGATATGCGGATCTTATTAACGTAACACAGAATTTGACAGAATTTAAAACAATGGAAGAGTT
>NW_024827871.1:0-1499 GCF_019175285.1 Sceloporus undulatus
TTTTTTTCTTTCCATAATGATATTTCGTTCTTTTAACTTCCTTATTTTATTGGCAAGCCATCTTCCTGGCTTGTTAGTTTGTTCAAAACTCCTTTGTTTTAGATATCTAAGTTTGTTCTGGACTTCCATTGCTTCTTCTGTATAGGTTTATGAGGGAAGATTGCATCCTGGATTATGCTCATTTTTGGGAGGGAAGGCAATGGGAAAAGGTCAGTGCCAATGGCCATGAAGGGAAGAAGGTGACAATGTCTAGGAAATCCTCTGAGTCGTAGCCCTAGGAATGAGTGGCAGGAGTGAGTCCAGGGGGCTGAGGGGGTCTCCTTCCCCAAAGGGGGAGGCAAGGACCAGCTAGGGCCCAAAGAGAGGATCTCTTTCCCCACCTCTCTCTCCCAGCCCCCAAAGCACTGCCTCCCCACTGGCCCTGAGTCCCTGCCTCCCCTTCCTCAGACCCCCACCGACCCCTTCCTTCCTTCGCCCCAAAATGGAGGGCCAGACTCGCCAGAGGCACAAAGGGACACACTTCCTTCCTTTTGGCTCAAGTATCCTGGCCTCCTTCTGACTCTGGAGCCTCAGGAGAGAAAGAGAAGCCTCTGTTCAACTGAGGACTCAGAGAAGGTTCCAGAACGTTATTCCCTACAGTCACAAGAAGCACAAAATGGCTGCTGGAAGACAAAACAGCCGCCTCTACATCAGCACTTGTTAGCTGTCAACTTGAGTTATTCAAGGAACCCAAAATGAAGGATCAAAGGGCCCTAAAGTTGGAAGAGACCCCAAGCAGGATTGTCCAAACAGGACAACACAGAAAAGTTTTCGTGATCGCACCCGACAGCTGTGAGAACACAAAAGTCACCAAACAGGATTTCCAAACCTTAACAACACCTAAATATTTTCCTGATGCTATTCAAAGGAGGAACCTGATCCCCTCCTTAATTACAATCAATAGTGAAAGGTATTAATATTAATATTAAGAGTGTCCATTGTCCACAACCCAGCTCAGGTCTTGACCGCTCATGAAGGCCAGTTCAGCTGCAGGACTGGGACCACTTTAACTGCCCTGGCCCAGTGCTAGGGAATTCTGGGAAATGTAGCTTTGTGAGACATTGAGCCTTCTCTGTCAGAGAGCTCTGGTGCCACAATAAACTCCAGTTCCCAAGATTCCCTAGCACTGGGCCAGGGCAGTTAAAGCACTCTCAAAAAGGACTATTGCTGCCGTGTGTTTTGGACCTTACTTGGCCGCAAACTGTCCATAGCCTGCAATGCATCTCCTAATTCTCTTGCCAGTCCCTCCCTCCCAACACTCCCTCATTTCCCCCCAAAACCAGAGCAAAGCTGGCAGATGGAAAGAGGTTTTAAAGCAGCATTTAAATCTTCCATAATTGTTTTAAAAGACTAAATGCCCCAAATGCTATTATCAGTTTTTTAGCTATTATTACAGAAAGACGTAGAGTAGAAACTCCTGAAGTACCTTTATTTTCTGGAGTGAGATGGGCTTTTCCAAC
>NW_024827872.1:0-1499 GCF_019175285.1 Sceloporus undulatus
AAAAACACCAAATGTAAAGCCTTTCCCACCTTGGCAAGGGATGGGACCAGATCAGTGGGGTCCCTAAGGTTGGTGTCCCCCGGTTTGGTCACTCCTGGTGTCACCCCCATTGACTCCCTCCTCCTCCCATTTCACACCAAACAGAATCCTTAGTAATGCTTTTTTTCCACTAATGTTACTTGCAAATCCTAATTCCCATATTCCACTGAATGTAATGTCTGGAAAGAAAGCATCCTTTGAGGCCCTTCGTCCTTCCTCCCATAGCCCCCTTTCCCTCCTCCAACTCTCTCCTTCCTGACCCCCCCACTAGGCCTGCCCCCCACAACCACCATTACTCTCCTGGAAATGGGAACTGGGGGCTCTTCTTCTCTCCCTCCAAACTCCAGGCCCAAGCCTTTCCCTGCCCCCCTCTTGCCCTTCGGAGGATGGAGCGGAGGACTGGAGTCCTTCCAGGGGGGACTTAAATCATGCAGACCCCCTGCTCCTCCCCTCAGGCCCCTTCACTAAGAGCATCCATTAAAGAGCATTAAGGAAGCATAGAGTTAGAATAGACCACATGGCAAATGACAATGGAGGGCAGAACGTGACGCCTAGGAAACTAGTCCTCTGAGTCCCAGCCATAGTAACTCCTGGTAGTAAATAGTCCAGGGGCTGAGGGGGTCTCCTTTCCCAAAGTGGGGGGTAAGGACCGGTTCCCATGGGACTGTGGGCCCCATGACCTCTTGGCAAATCTATGGGAGACGCTGCCTCCAAGAGGAGTCTCTGGCTGAATGGCCATCTCTTCGGAGGACTTGGAGGGCAAAATGCGGCTGACTGTTTGGCCCTTGGGGCTCCCTTCCAGCTCCAGGAGCCTATGAAGCCTACCTTACAAGGTGGTTGTGGGAGTTAATCACAAGGCAATTACTACACAAGAATGGCCACCTTTTAGCAGCTTACAATAAATATATCCATACAATACAATAACATCTTTCATTATCTCCCAAACCCTTCCTAACACTCCCATCCAAAATAGAATGCCATTAAAGTATTGGACAGTTATTAAAACAATTATTAAAAACAGGGATAGGAGCCAAAGCCCAATGTTTGTGAAGAATAATAAGAATAAGGCTTGTATTAAAACAATCCTCCTCATTTCTGATCCCTTTTAAAACCCATGTTCCCCAGAAGGAGCAGAGCTGTGTAATAAGAAAGCCCTCTCAGAAAAGACACAAAAGACACACAAAGTGACACACTTCCTTCCTTTTGGCCCAAGGAGCCTGGCCTCCTTCTGACTCTGGAGCCTCAGGAGAGAAAGAGGAGCCTCTGTTCAACTGAGGCCTCAGAGAAGGTTCCAGAACAATATTCCCCACAGTCACAAGCAGCACAAAATGGCTGCCAGAACACAAAATAGCTGCCAGAACACAAAATGACTGCCAGAACACAAAATGGCTACCAGAACACAAAATGGTCACCGGAATACAAAATGGCCACTAGAACACAAAATGGCTGCCGGAACACAG
>NW_024827873.1:0-1499 GCF_019175285.1 Sceloporus undulatus
TACATAAGAACACTAAACAGTTCTGGACTATTGTCACAGGTGGGCTTAGTAACTCTCAGGGAGCACCAAAATGTAATATTCCTACCTGCGTGTGGGAAGATTACTTCGCTACACTATATAAGGAGAAAGAAGGATATAATACTGGAGAATTAGAAGTTTTAAACTAGATATGCTAGAATGGCCGTCAGTGACTCCATGTGAAACCGAGCTGCTGATCTCTATGATCAGGTCTGGAAAAGCACCAGGCCCAGACTTAATTATGCCAGAACTTCTCCAGACCAATATCTCGTGGTGGGCACCTTTGCTAGCAACCCTCTTTACTCATATAAACCGGACAGCTCAATTCCCAATTAGTTGGACAAAAGCCATCATAGTACCAATATACAAAAAGGGGGATAAAAATGACCCTGCAAACTATCGTCCCATCAGTCTTTTATCAGTAGTGAGCAAATTGTATGGTCACTATCTTAATAACAAACTGACTGATTGGATAGAGGCAGAAAAGATTATTGGAAATGAACAGGCAGGTTTCAAAAAAGGAAGGACAATGATTGACCATTGTGTAATTCTAAAACATTTATCTGAAAAATATGCAAATACCCCAAGCACTAACTGCATGTTGCTTTCATGGATCTGAAGACAGCTTTTGATTCTATACCCAGAGCCAAGCTATGGGCTAAACTGCTTAATACAACAATCGATAAAAGACTACTTTGGTTAATCATGAACCTATATAACAACACAACAATACAGGTAAGAACAGGGCTACAAGGGAATTTAACTAGGGACATCTATACCTACAGAGGGGTTCGGCAAGGATGCATTCTCGCACCCACCCTATTTAATGTATATTTGAATGACCTAGCTAGTTACTTGGCATCAGATATGTATCATGCCCCCAAAATAGCTTCAACTACCATCCTGCTACTTTTATATGCGGATGATGCTGCTCTCCTTTCTTTTACTAAAATCGGACTAAAGCGCCTGTTAAGAGTATTTATACAGTACTGTGATGAAAACCAACTATTAATTATGATAAATCTAAAATTATGATTTTCTCTAAGACTCGTACTGTAAATGATTGGGAAATAGCGGGTCATAAAATCAATCAGGTTAGATGTTTTAAGTACCTAGGTATAACCTTTCAAGCAGATGGCGCATGGGTATCTCATCGCACAGCAGCTGTCCAGTCTGCAAGTAACAGCAATAAAGCAATATCTTGGGTTTTTTTACACCAAGGGAGGCCAATTTATACCAGCTGCATGTAGGGTACAGCAGGCTAAGGTTATCCCTCAGTTACTGTTTGGCATTCCGATACGGATATTGGGCTTCTCTTCATTGGTTGAACAGGTTCTATCAACCTTTCTTAGAAATTTGTTTGGAGTCCCAAAATGTGTGTCATCAGCTACCTTGAGATTGGAATCTGGATGTATATCAATGGAATGTATTGCATGGGAATGGGCTCTAAGATACTGGCTAAAGCTTATGTTTGCAGGCCC
>NW_024827874.1:0-1499 GCF_019175285.1 Sceloporus undulatus
TTCCTTCCTCCCTCCCTCCCTTCTCTGTTTCCTTTCTTTCTTTCATGCCTTACTTCCTTCCTTCTTTATTTATTTCCTTCTTCCTCCTTCCTTCTTTCCTTCCTTCTCATTCCCTCCTTCTGTTTTTCTTACTTTGTTTCATTCCTTCTGTCCTTCCTTCCTTCCTTCTTTCCCTTTCCTTCCTTCCTTCCTTCCTTCCTTCCTTCCTTCCTTCTTTCCTTCCCCTCCTTCCTTCTCTCCTTCCCCCTTCCCCTCCTTCCTTCACTCCTTCGCCCATACCTCCTTCCTTCCCTTCTTCCCCTTCCCCCAACTCCCTCTTCCCCCAACTCCACCAGGGGCACAGAAGGCCGAAGAGGCCAGGGAGCAGCAGGAGGGCATGGCAGAAGTGGTAAGCTTCAAAAGCCATACATTCAGCCCTTGGGAAGACCAGCAGCCAAGCAAGAAGCAAGCCTTCCCTCTTACCCCAACTCCACCAGGGGCACAGAAGGCAGCAGAGGCCAAGCAGCAGCAGGTGCGCATGACAGGAGTGGTAAGCTTTAAAAGCCACTCCTGCAGCTCTCAGGAAGACCAGCAGCCAATCCAAAAGCAAGCCTTCCCTCTTCCCCCAAGTCCCCCATGGGCACAGAAGGCAGCAGAGGCCAGGCAGCAGCAGGAGGGCATGGCAGGAGTGGTAAGCTTTAAAAGCCACTCCTCCTGCCCTCAGGAATACCAGCAGCCAAGTCAGAAGCAAGCCTTCCCTCTTCCCCCAACTCCACCAGGGGCACAGAACTCAGCAGAGGCCAGGCAGGAGCAGGAGGGCATGGCAGGAGTGGTAAGCTTCAAAAACCATTCCTCCAGCCCTCAGGAAGACCAGCAGCCAAGCCAGAAGGAAGCCTTCCCTCTTCTGCAAACTCCCCCATGGGCACAGAAAGCAGCAGAGGCCAGGCAGCAGCAGGACGGGATGGCAGGACTGGTAAGCTTTAAAAGCCACTCCTCCAGGTCTCAGGAAGACCAGCAGCCAAGCCAAAATCAAGCCTTCCCTCTTCCTCCAACTCCAACAGGGGCAAAGAAAGAAGCAAATGCCAGGCAGGAGCAGGAGGGCGTGGCAGGAGAAGGATGCCATAATGCCTTTCCAAGCTGTGCCACTCGGACGTTGGGTGTGGACATTTCCCCAATTGGGGCGGGACAATCCCACCGGTTCTACCCAGGCTTAAATTGTCCCAACCAGGTCAAGCTGCCTTTGCCGGGTTCAAATGACGGGACGCAGCTCTGCACCAATGGCGAAGACGATGGGAGCACTAGCACCCAAACCTGGTTTTGGATTGAACTCTGGGGTTTCAACTCTCAGACTCCAGCCGGGTGCTTTGAGCGCTGGCTGGATTCAAACCTCGGCTTAACCAAACAAGGAAGTAACCAAGAGGAGGAAGGGGTAGAAGGAAGGAAGGAATAGAGAACTATATCTCCCAGCAGCCCCTGCCCACTATGCCCTTCCATTCTGCCACTGCTGGTCAGTTGGCTGG
>NW_024827875.1:0-661 GCF_019175285.1 Sceloporus undulatus
AATCTGGAACGCCATGGACGGATGAATGTCGAAATCGGGCACCTATCTAATTAGGATGACCCAGGAGAGTCAGGGACCAACGAGCTTCGATTTCAGGCTGCCATCTAATCGCTATGGCTCTAGAGAGTCAGGAACTGACGAGGGTGAATGTCAGGCTGCCATCCTAATCGTGAAACTCCAGAGAGTCAGGGACTGACGAGGGTGAATGTCAGGCTGCAAGCCAAATGGTACGAGACTGGAACGTCCTGGGCGGATGAATATCGAAATCGGGCACCTATCCATTTGGTATGACCCAGGAAAGTCAGGAATCGACGAGGTTCGAATTCAGGCTGCTATCCAATCAGTATGACTCCAGAGAGTAAGGGACCGATGAGGGTGAATGTAAAGCTGCAAACTATTCGGTACGACTGTGGAATGCCATGGACGTATGAATATCGAAATCGGACACCTATCCAATTAGGATGACCCAGGAGAGTCAGGGACCGATCAGGGTGAATGTCAGGCTGCAAGCCAATTGGTACGAGACTGGAACGTTCTCGGCGGATGAATATCGCAATCGGGCACCTATCCAATTGGTATGACCCAGGAGAGTCAGGTACCGACGAGGTTCGATTTCAGGCTGCCATTCAGTCTATATGACCCCAGAGAGACAGGGACATAT
>NW_024827875.1:761-1499 GCF_019175285.1 Sceloporus undulatus
GACATCGGGCACCTATCCAATTGGTATGACCCAGGAGAGTCAGGTACCGACGAGGTTCGATTTCAGGCTGCCATTCAGTCTATATGACCCCAGAGAGACAGGGACATATGAGGGTGAATGTGAGGCTGCAAGCCAATCGGCATGACTCTGGAACGTCATGAATATCGAAATGGGGCACGTATGCAATTGGTATGACCCAGGATAGTCAGGAATCGACGAGTTTCGAATTCACGCTGCCTTCTGTGACTCCATAGGGTCAGGGACCGATGAGGGTGAATGTCAGGCTGCAAGCCAGTCGGTACGACTCTAGAACGTCATGAATATGGAAATCGGGCACTTATACAATTAGTATGACCCAGGAGAGTCAGGAATCCTCAAGTTTCGAATTCGGGCTGCCATGCAATCGATATGACTCAATATAGTGAGGGACGGATGAGGATGAATGTCAGGCTGCAAGCCAATGGGTAGGACTCGGGAATGTCATGGACGGATTAATATGTTAAGCGGGCCCTGGTTGAATTGGTATGACACAGGAGAGTCAGGGACTGATGAGGGTCGAGGTCAGGCTGCCATATAACGATAAGACTCCAGAGAGTCAGGGACCAATGATGATGAATGTCAGGGTGCAAACCATTTGGTCCGATTCTGGAACGTCATGAATATGGAAATCGGCACCTATCCAATTAGTATCACCCAGGACAGTCAGGGACCGACGAGGTTCGAGGTCAGGCTGCCATC
>NW_024827876.1:0-1499 GCF_019175285.1 Sceloporus undulatus
GTGCCTATGTAAAATAGTTCTGAATGTAAGAAAATAAATTGCAAGTATTGTTAATACTGAACATATGCGAGCAGGAATCCTCATTAACCCTTCAAGAGAGAGCAGAAATCCAGTTCAGTAACAATGTGTGAGTAAATATTCTCACTTCTTCTTCAGGAAAATCTTGTACAGTAGACCCTTTGTATCCACTGGAGTTTAGTTCCAGGACTCTCTGCAGATACCAAAATCTGTGAATGCTAAGTCCCATTATATACAATGAAAGTAAAATGGTGTCCCTTCTATAAAATGGCAAAAATCAAGATTTGTTTTTTGGATATTTTTGGAATTTTTAAGCTGTGGATATTTGAATCCATGAATAAAAAAATCTGTGGATACGGTGGGCCGAAAGTATATTGATACTCTCTTATGTCTGCATTTTATATTATATGAATATCTGTTCTGGAATTCCTAACAATCTAATTGAGCAATAAGTATCTGTCATATCTTCTAACATTTGCTCTAAGACAGGGTGGGCAAAGTGCAGCACGCTAAGGCTGTGTTTATGGCCCTAGATCCCTACTGACCCCTCACACCATATTTTTTTCTAGCAGAAAAGAAGTGTAGATGTCCTCTCTTGGGCATCTCAAGAACAGTAATTCCCCCTTTAAATGAGATGTATATTTATCCATTAGGGATCCATTCCAGGACTCTCGAGGATATAAAAAAACTTCAAGTCCCATTCTTTCCTATGGCTGTCCCTTCTATTCCACTCTATCCTGCTCTGGTCAGGCCCCACCTGGAATATTGTGTCCAGTTCTGGGCACCACAATTCAAAAAGGATGTTGAGAAACTGGAGCACGTCCAAAGGAGAACGACTAAAATGGTGAAGGGTCTGGAAACCATGCCCTATGAGGAACGACTTAGGGAGCTGGGGGGTGTTTAGCCTGGAGAAGAGAAGGTTAAGAGGTAATATGATAGCCCTGTTTAAATACTTGAAGGATGTCACACTGAGGAGGGAGCTAGCTTGTTTTCTGCTGCTTCAGAGAACAGGACCCGGAACAATGGATGCAAGCTCCAGGAAAAGAGATTCCACCTCAACATTAGGAGAAACTTCCTGACAGTAAGGGCTGCTCGACAGTAGAACAAACTCCCTCGGAGTGCAGTGGAGTCTCCTTCCTTTGAGGTTGTTAAACAGAGGCTGGATGGCCATCTGCCAGGGATGCTTTGATTGAGATTTCCTGCATGGTAAAGGGTTGGCCTGGATGGCTCTTGCGGTCTCTTCCAACTCTATGATTCTTTGATTTAAAACAACAGGGTTGCTATCTGTGGAAGCTCTTCAGTCCTCAACATTCTAGCACTGCAGAAAGTTAAGGCTGTAAGTCATTCAGACTTACAGTTCACACACTTGCGGTATGACTGAAAGAAAATTTCATTGAGAGAGGCAGAATTCATATTGAGGGCAATGCCCACCTCCCTCTCTCAATGAAATTTTCTTTCAGTCATACCGCAAGTGTGTGAAC
>NW_024827877.1:0-1499 GCF_019175285.1 Sceloporus undulatus
TCTGGAACGTCATGAATATCGAAATCGGGCAGGTATCCAATTGGTATGACCCAGGAGAGTCAGGGTTACAACGAGCTTTGAAGTCAGGCTTCCATGCAATCGGTAAGATTCCAGAGAGTAAGGGACAGATGAGGATGAATGTCGGGCTCAACCAAGCAGTACGACTCACGAACATCATAAATATTGAAATCGGGCACCTATCCGATTGGTATGACCCAGGAGAGTCAGGGACCGATGAAGGTTGAGGTCAGGCTGCCATTCAGTCGGTATGACTCCAGAGAGTCAGGGACCTATGAGGGTGATTGTGAGGCTGCAAGCCAATCGGCATGATTCTGGAACGTCATGAATATCGAATTCGGGCACGTATACATTTGGTATGACCCAGGAGAGTCAAGAATCGACGAGTTTCAAATTTAGGCTGCCATCCAACCCGTTAGATTCCAGAGAGTCAGGGACCAGAAGGCGAATGTCAGGCTGCAAGCCAGTCGGTACAACTCTGGAACGTCATGAATATGGAAATCGGGCACCTATCCAATTGGTATGACCCAGGACAGTCAGAGACCGATGAGGTTCGAGGTCAGGCTGCCATCCAATCCGTAAGACTCTGGAACGTCATGAATATCGAAATCGGGCACCTATCCGATCGGTATGACCCAGGAGTGTCAGGGACCGATGAAGGTTGAGGTCAGGCTGCCATTCAGTCGATATGACTCCAGAGAGTCAGGGACCTATGAGGGTGATTGTGAGGCTGCAAGCCAATCGGCATGATTCTGGAACGTCATGAATATCGAAATCGGGCACATATCCAATTGGTATGACCCAGGAGAGTCAGGAATCGACGAGTTTCAAATATAGGCTGTCATCCAATCAGTATGACTCCAGAGAGTCAGGGACCAGAGGGCGAATGTCAGGCTGCAAGCCATTCGGTACGACTCTGGAACGTCATGGACCGATGAATAACGAAATCGGGCACCTATCCAATTGGTATGACCCAGGAGAGTCAGGAACCGAGGAGGTTCGAATTCAGGCTGCCATCCAATCGGTATGACTCCAGAGAGTCAGTGACCAATGAGGGTGAATGTCAGGCTGCAAGCCAATCGGCATGATTCTGGAACATCATGAATATCGAAATCGGGCACGTATCCAATTGGTATGACCCAGGAGAGTCAGGGACCGACGTGTTTCGAATTCAGGCTGCCATCCAATCGGTATGACTCCAGAGAGTCAGGGAGTGATGAGGGTGAATGTCAGGCTGCAAGTAAATTGGTACGAATCTGGAACATCATGGACGGATCAATATCGAAATCAGGCACCTATCCAGTTAGTATGACCCAGGAGAGTCAGGGACTGACGAGGGTTGAGGTCAGGCTGCCATTCAGTCAGTATGACTCCAGAGAGTCAGGGACCAATGAGGGTGAATGTCAGGCTGCAAGACATTCGGTACGACTCTGTAATGTCATGGACAGGTGAATATCGAAATCGGGCACCTATCTAATTGG
>NW_024827878.1:0-1499 GCF_019175285.1 Sceloporus undulatus
TTTATTTGTTTCCAGACTCTTTTGTAGTTATCCTCGAATAGGTTTAAATTATTATTCGTGAGCCATATTCCCAAGTATCTTACCCTTTTCTGTATCTTTATACCTGATTTTAAAGATAATGCCTCTCTTTCCTCCTCATTTAGGTTCTTTGTCAACATCTGTGTTTTATTTTTATTCATTTTATATCCTGAAACCTTCGCGAAATCATTCAATTCTTCAAGTATATAAGTTATACCCTTCATAGGGTCTTCTGATATTATAACCAAATCGTCGGCGTATGCCCTTATCTTATGTTCATATCCTTTGATCCTTGTGCCTTTGATTTTGTTGTTACTTCTTATTGAGTTGTTCAAAATTTCCAATAGCATTATGAACAGTAATGGGGACAGCAGACACCCCTGCCTTGTGCCCTTATCCACATTGATTTTCCCTGTTTTCTCCCCATTCACAATTATTTGAATCGTTTGCTGTTTATAGATCTGTTCAATATTTGCTACCATATTCTTCCCAAAGCCCATTCCTCTTAACACCTCCAGGAGAAACTGCCAATTTATATTATCGAACGCCTTCTCGGCGTCGAGAAATATCAACGCTAGCTTTTTTTCTCTATGTATATTATAATATTCGACAATATTCAGCAAGGATCTTATGTTCTGTTTAATCTGCCTGCCAGGCAAGAAACCTTTCTGGTCATTGTGAATGATTACATTCAGCACTTTCCTTAATCTATGTCCTATTATCCAAGTATAAATTTTATAGTCCTGGTTCAGCAACGCTATAGGTCTGTAACTTGCCAAGTCTATCGGATCTTTCCCCTCCTTGGGTATTAAGACCACATTAGCGTTACCCCAAGATTCTGGCTTCCCTTCCGACTTCACCTTGTTAAATACATTACATAATAATTGAGTAATTTCTAGCCTAAAGGTCTTATAGAACTTGGCAGTAAATCCGTCTGGGCCAGGCGCTTTTCCAGACTTTAAAGCATCTATTGCCTCTAGTATCTCTTTTTGTGTAAAAGGCTCTTCTAAAAGATCTCTCTGTTCCTCGCTAAGTTTGGTTATACTGTTCTCTTTCCTCCTTAAGAACTCAGATATTTTACTTCGTTTTGCTGTTTTATCTCCTTCCCTAAATAACTCCTGATAATAGTCGCCAAAGGCCTTTTTAATTTCTTTCAAGCTTGTTAATCTTTTCCCTTTATGGTTTATTTCTGTTATTATTATTTTTTTCTTGTTCCTTTTTAAGTTTAAAGGCCAACCATCTTCCTGTTCTATTGGCATGTTGAAAATACCTTTGCTTAGTCCATTGGATCTTCCTTGTCATCTCCTCTGTAGAGTCCTCTTGCAGCTTAAGTTTCAATATTCTATATTGCTTTTCTAGCTTCTTATTATTCATATTTTTCTGCATTTCAATTTCCAATTTCTTAAGCTCTTGTCGTAGCTCTTCTTGCTTACCCTGTTTTAGCTTTTTCACTTCTGCAGCCCTTTTGATTAACAACCCTC
>NW_024827879.1:0-1499 GCF_019175285.1 Sceloporus undulatus
GGGACAATATGTTCTCCACTTGCTTTCATGAGCGGGCCCAGCAGTGAGACAAATGAAACTAATAGTCAGGATGGCTACTCACCAAAGAGTTGTACTTCGACAGCCTCTTTCTCTTGGAGCCCAACTCCCTCCGCTTGTCCTCTGTGTTGGCCATTAGGTGGGAAGGGGGGCGGGGATCCTGGTGGCCCTGCACTTGGGTCTCTTCCAGCAAAATATGCCCCAAAGCTATGTACAAGGAGCCCAAGATGAGGTTCCTGAGAAAAGAGACAAGGGTTACGCTTGGTTTGTCAAGAAATCCTGCACCACTCAAAGACACAGAACAGCATGCTGCTAGTGAGATACGCAGGTGACATATGCCTCCTTTGGGCTGATGAAGAGATGGGTATCCCCTTCCTCCCTCTTCACCAAACGAAGCCCCATGGACTAGCATAGACTCACTGCAGCTCCCCTACACAACAGATACTCCAAGTTAAAACGCTTTTGACGTTGCTATGTTGAACAGCACGTGAGGCAACACGTTAACATATGGCGCCAGATTCTCCACCTTGACTGTAGTCAGTAGATTGTGAGCTGAAGAAACACCTGTCGCTTTCTCAGTGAGCAAAGAGACAGTGTAATCTTCTCTCAGATGAGGCTTTTATTCACATAAGAAGTTCCACTGTGTACAACACTATATACATTGACACCCTCCACCATCCACACCAGTAACAACCCACTCTGAGGCACACACTGTCTGACTCTTCCTCAGTGACAGTTGAGAATGACAGTTGACAGTTGCATCAACATTCCCGTGATGCTCTGTTTAAATGCTGACACATCTAACTGCCACTAGAGCTGTCAATGACTTCCACAACAGCTCCACCTAGTGGCCACATGCATGTCATTCCCTCAGACCTGTTCTCCATGGTCTTGACACTCCATGCCTTGTGAGAGTGGAGGGGGGTCAGGGGATGGGGAATTGGAGAGGACCCTGGCTATGTCCCTGTAGCTAGATGTGAAATGAGCGCATCATCTGCTGAAACCTCCTGACCTCCCCAGTGGCCCTCAGAGGAGAAGGCCTTCCTTTGGCTTCTGGCTAGAGAAACACAGCTGGATGCTTCTCCAATTCCTTGCACCCAACACTCTCATCAGGCATGGAATGAACATGGAGGGTGGCTTCGACAATTCTATGGTAGTACCTGGGTCAGTGAATGACCAGTTGTAGCCTGACTCCACGCAGAACAACACTGAAGCATGGAGGGTTTTGCTGGGTGAGGCTGTCTGGCCTGGTGGCCCCTCATTCTCCCAGTGCCCAAACCAGAAGGGATCACCCAATTTCTGTGGAAGCCTTCTGCATGTAGAGGAGTCACAATTTGGAGAGTGTCTCTGGCCATGTGGAGCGTGCCATGTGGAGACATGACAATTGTTCATTCTTTAACATAAACCATTCTCTAATCCAAAACTAAACAACAAGCAGCACAATAAAATCCTCCTCTACTTTTGTCATCACAAAGTATTTT
>NW_024827880.1:0-1499 GCF_019175285.1 Sceloporus undulatus
CAAGAGGAAATGCAGACAAATTCCACTGGGCAGCCAGGAAGCCCAGCAGTGTGCTTTGGATCGTGGCTGTAGCCTTTTTGCTAATATAATAACACTGGTAAAAGAGGGACCATCTCCACCCGACTGTACCCCACTATTCCCACAAGAAATCAAATATAATCCTATTTAAGAAGCTTTAAATAATTTTGAGCTTTCATATTGACTTATTAAAATGCAGCTTAAAATGTGCCTCACTTGCAATCCCTTTACAAGAGCAGGGGATATATTTTTAAAAATGGAATGAAATACTATTAGGAAGATCATCTGGAAAGAGGGCGGAACAGCTACCAAGTATGGAAATTCATTTATACAGAGAGAGAAAGAGAGAGAGAGAGAGGATTTCCTTAGATGGAAATGGAAATAACTGCTGCCGAATGCATGCTATGTTGGTGTGAACAATCCCAGCATTGCACCACAAGTCCCTCTGGGGCAGTGGTTCCCAACCTGTGGGTCGGGACCCCTTTGGGGGTCGAATGATCCTTTCATGGGGGTCGCCTAAGACCATTGGAAAACACCTATTTAATTACAGTTATGAAGTAGCAACGAAAATAATTTAATGGGTTTGGGTCACCATAACATGAGGAACTGTATTAAAGGGTCGCGGCATTAGGTAGGTTGGGAACCACTGCTCTGGGGGCTTCTCCCTTGCTGCTTGGGGATCTTCAAGCTATGCTGTGATAGGGCTTGAGTTGGAGCCAGAAGTGCAGAAGGTGATATGATAGCCCTGTTAAATATTTGAAGGGATGTCATACTGAGGAGGGAGCAAGCTTGTTTTCTGCTGCTCCAGAGAACAGGACACAGTGGAGCAATGGATGCAAGCTCCAGGAAAAGAGATTCCACCTCAACATTAGGAGGAACTTCCTGACAGTAAGGCCGTTCGACAGTGGAACCTACTCCTTCCTTGGAGAGTGGTGGAGTCTCCCTCCTTGGAGGTCTTTAAATAGAGGCTGGATGGCCATCTATTGGGGAAGCTTTGACTGAGAGTTCCTGCATGGCAGAATGGAGTTGGACTGGATGGCCCTTGTGGTCTCTTCCAACTGTACAATTCTACAATTCTATGATTCTTTTGTGTTCCCATGCTTACAATGAATGCTCAGGCCCAATTTGTATTGCTCTGTTGCCCTGGTATCATTTTCTTGTAATCTGATGTCACACCTTCCATCTTTTTTTTAAGGTTTTGCATTTAGAGTTTCACAGTGTTTTGATAACAATTCTTTCTTCTTTCTTGGAAATCACATTTGGGATTTTTAAGACTTGCACCATTACTGAAAAAAACTGCAGTGTTGGAGCCATTAATACATAAACAACAAAAGCACATATTTAAAAATCTTGACTAATGAGATGAACAGCATTGGCCTTGCGCAAGCAGCCGCTCCCCAATATGATCCATGGCGCATCTCCTTTTCTTCCTCTTTTTCTTCCTCCTTCTCCTCCCCCACTCCTTGTTTTCTTTTTTATAA
>NW_024827881.1:0-1499 GCF_019175285.1 Sceloporus undulatus
CTTAGCGCGGAGCAGGAAGGAGCTCCGTTTTGGAGCTCCTTCCTGGTTTGGTCCGCTGGGCGCAGCCTTCAGACGCCTGCGCCCAGTGGACCAAAGGAGAAAGGGGCCAAGCGGCCCCTTTCTCCTCCTCCCTGCCGCCGCGGGGTGTCCTTGGGGCTTGAAGCCTTTTGCCGCTTCCCCGCAGCCTGAAAAGCGGCGGATCAGGGCCTCAGCGGCTGTTGGTCTGGCCACTGAGGCCCCGATACACCGGGGAAAGGGGCGGGTGCAGCCCTCCCCAAACGGGTGGTTTGTAACCTGCCTTAGTATTTAATAAAATATGGCAGATTTAAATGCTGCTTTAAAACCTCTTTCCATCTTCCAGCTTTGTTCTGGTTTTGGGGGGAAATGAGAGAGTGTTGGGAGGGAAGGACTGCCCACAGAATTAGGAGATGCATTGCAGGCTATGGACAGTTTGCAGCCAAGAAAGGTCCAAAACACACGGCAGCAATAGTCCAGTTTGAGAGTGCTTTAACTGCCCTGGCCCAGTACTAGGGAATCCTGGGAACTGGAGTTTATTGTGGCACCAGAGCTCTTTGACAGAGAAGGCTCAATGTCTCACAAAACTACATTTCCCAGAATTCCCTAGCACTGAGCCAGGGCAGTTAAAGCGGTCTCAGATTGGATTATTGCTGCAGTGTGTTTTGGATTTAGGTGACCCTTGGCAAGTCACACTATCTCAGCCTCAGAGGATGGCAAAGGCAACCCCTCTGTGAAGAAACCTGCCAAGGAAACCCCATGATAAGGTTGCCTTAGGGTTGCCATAACTCAGAAACAACTTGGAGGCACAAAACGACAACAAGAGCAGTAACACAACTAACAGGGCTTAATCACAGCTCATAAACCAGCTAGGAAGAAAGAAAGAAAGAAAGAAAGTTATTGCTAATGTGTTTGGTCAAAAAGATGTGGGAGTTGTAGTCCTCGGTTCAGAGGGATTGGAGGGGCCTTACTGCAGGGCAGGACCCCTCCTCTTTCTGGCCCTGTGGATGCTGGGAGATCCAGTCCAGGAAATACACCTTAAATCCCTTTGGAAAGAGAAAAGGCTACTACTGCCTTTCAGATCCAGTTTGCCCCAAATCCTTTATGAGGCCAGAGACCCCTTTGTTAGGAAGCAAACCCCAAATATCCCAGGAAGGCTCTCTATCTCCCAAGGCTCCCTCCCTCCAGGACCTCCTTCCACTCTTCCCTCAGTCTCTCTCTCTCCCCTGAAGGCCTCAAACTGCCAAGTGCTGAGGCAGAGGCAGCCATTTTGTGTTCTGGTGGCCATTTTGTGCTGCTTGTGACTGTGGGGAATAATGTTCCAGAACCTTCTCTGAGGCTTCAGTTGAACACAGGTCTCTCTTTCTCTCCTGAGGCTCAAAAGAGAGAAGGAGGCCAGGATCCTTGGGCCAAAAGGAAGGAAGTGTGTCCCTTTGTGCCTCTGGCATTCCATTTTGAGGTGAAGGAAGGAAAAAGGGAAGGAA
>NW_024827882.1:0-1499 GCF_019175285.1 Sceloporus undulatus
TTCAAATCCCTTCTCAGCAATGGAAACCCACTGGGTGACCTTGGACATGTCACACTCTCTCAGCCTCAGAGGAAGGCAATGGCAAACCTGACTCTGAAAAAATGTTGCCAAGAAAACCCTGGGATAGGGACACCTTACGGTTGCCATTAGTTGAAAACTATTTAAAGGCACACAGCAACACCAACAATGTTTCCAGGAATCCTGTGCTTAGAGAAAGGTGGAGAGTTGGTCTGTGATGGGTGTGCCGTAATTATGTCTTGCTATAACTGTGTTATTACTGCTATTTAAAAAGTGGCGCTTTTTAAAAAAATCAAACCAATCCCAAAGCCAAAGGTGGGACATGTCATGTGGGGCAGTGATAATGGCAGATAGAAAGTGTGCAAATCACACTATTACAGTGCAAATGGCAAGGGTGTGATGCACAATGTCAACCAATCAGCTATCATTGTCAATACAGCTGCAGCAGTTTTTGAACGGTATATTCCAGCATAATGAAATGGCGTGATAAGCTCCTTAGCATCTAGAGAGGATGTACCCCAATATTAACAAAAAGTGTCAGCTGTAGTACTATAAACATGAACATGCATACAGACTTTGTGTGTGTCTGCGTGTACATACATTTAGAGCCTTCGGGATATTTTATTATTCCCTATGTTTGGATTTCAAATTCCCAACATCTTTGTTGGAATCCCTGCATACTTCCTCCCCCCCCCCTTTATTTTCTTTAAATTAATTTTCCTCTTTGGAAGGAACTGGAAGTTATTCAAAGTCTCGTCATCAGAAGATTAGGAATGGAAAGGGTAGCTATGAAAGAACTAGACAAGGTCCTAAAGAGTAAAGATATGTAACTGAGCACTAAAGTAAGAATGCCTAAGAAACATGCATTTATATTAACATTTTAAAAAAATCATCAATTTTTTTCACGTGTCCTCCATTTATTAAAAATTTATTTGAAAATGTTGTCCTACATTTGTCCTACATTTGTCCCCGTTTGGAGGTCCTGACTTATGGCAACCCTATGCAGAAATAATCCAGTTTGAGACCGCTTTAAGTGCCCTGGCTCAGTGCTAGGGAACCCTGGGAATTGTAGTTTTGTGAGAAAGAGCTCTGGTGCCACAATGAACTACAGTTCCCATGCATCTGAGGAAGTACGCTTAAGTCTAAGAAAGCTAGACTTAAGAGGGAGTTGTGGGCTGAGAGAGAGAGAGAGAGAGAGGGCGGGGGCGGCGACCACTCTCCAGACCTCTCTCTGATTGGCTGAAAACTGTTAATGTGTGACACTCCAAAGGGTTGGTAGCCAGCCTCGCTCTCAGAGTCAGGGCTGGAGCTGAAAGAGGCAAAAGTCACCAAAAATGCACTGAAATAGAGCCAGGCACCAAAATCACACCAAAAGCTCTGAAAAGTCCCCGTTTCCGTGTGAAAGTCACCACATTGGCAACACTTTTAACTGCTATGTCTCAGTGCTATGGAATTCTAGCAACTGTAGCCTTGTGAGACAT
>NW_024827883.1:0-1499 GCF_019175285.1 Sceloporus undulatus
TTTTCTTCTCCCTTCCTGAACCATGCCCTTCGACTGGGAGAAGAGAGGAGATGACAACCTGTGCATCCACCTCTTTCAACTTCCTACCCAAAGCCTCATAATCCCTTATGATATTCTAAAGGCTATGCCTTGCAGTATCATTGGTTCCCACATGAACCAAAAAAATCCCCAAATGGAGACCGCCAATCAATCATATTGACCTTTCCAGTTTTCCCAGCCCTGGCAATTTCAATCCTGGCCAATGCCAACAAAAATGCCACAATGTCTTTATTGTGTAATGTCTTGTTTTCATTAATAAACACTGAAAGCAATTAAAATTCTGGAGAAGGGACAATCTTTTGATCACTGATTTATGAAACTAAGTTAACTAGTGAATGCCAAAATGCAAATACACTTGGACAGTCGTACCACATATGCAGGAAGGTACCCCTAGTATTACATCCTCTCCAACAGCACAAAGTGGGGTTCTTAGTAATGTGTGCAAGTTGTATGGTGTGAGGTACCATCCATGCATAACTTTAAGAATGCTTTCTTTCAGTGCTGTTTAACATCTACATGAAACCGCTGCAAGAGATCATCCAGAGGCAAGGGGCAGGGTGCTATCAGTATCGTCATGACACCCAGAGATATCTCAGCGTCAACTAAGGAAGGCATCTCCCCTCTGAATGAATGTCTTGGGGCAGTAATGGGCTGGATGAGGAAAAACAGACAGAAACTGAATCCAGATAAAATGGAAGTGCTGATTGCTTGAGGTCCTAATCCAGGTATGGAGGTTTGCCAACCGGTCCTAAACTGAGGTGGAATGTACACTAAGGCAAGTTGTCCAAAAACCCTTAAGTACTTTAGGTTCGGTGCTTGACCATACAACAAAAAATAAAGAGTTTGGTTTTATCCCACTGCACCATGACCTGTTCATAATGTGACAAGCAGGTCTTGTGGCTTCTCCCCACAAATTTGCTGGTGCTCCAGAATCTTCCAATATTAAACCCCTTATTTGATTTAACATACCAATCCTGCGTTCAGCCAAACCATCTTCCGCAGGACATCCGGGATTTGTAGTTTTGTGTTGGATTCCTTTCTGCCCAAACCACTGCTGCAAGTTATTACAAAGAAATTCCCCACCTCTGTCTGTCACAATAGTGCCAACCTTGTAGGGAAACTCCCTTTCAACAGAATTAACCCATCTTTTGATCATGTCAGCAGCCTCACTTTTGGTTTTGAGCATCGTCGCAAATGTAAATCAGGTATGCCTGTCTACAATTAATAGGCTAAACATGCACCCCCCTCAACTCGTTATTTGATGTGGCCCTGATAAGTCTGCATGTGCCACCTGAAAAGGCCTCTGGGTAATGCATTTACTCACCTTTGCCACGGGGTAAGCCTTGACTTTGACCCTTTTGCACACAGCAGAGACAAGGCAACTATTACAGCTCTCTACTCTGAACTCTGGGTAAATCTCTTCTAAATTTTTCAAACCCTTAAAGCTTATGTGGCCCATA
>NW_024827884.1:0-1499 GCF_019175285.1 Sceloporus undulatus
CTAAGGCTCCAGAGTCAGAAGGAGGCCAGGCTCCTTGGGCCAAAAGGGAGGAAGTGTGTCTCTTTGTGTCTCTTTTCTGAGAGGGTTTTCTTATTATGCAGCTCTGCTCATTCTGGGGAACAAGGGTTTTAAAAGGGATCAGAAATGGGGAGGATAGTTTTAATATAAGCCATATTATTATTCTTCACAAACATTGGGTTTTGGCTTCTAAGAGGAGGCTAGTCCCCCCAAAAAGGCCACAAGTGGCTCCTTTTGGGAGGTTTTAAAAGTCTCCCAAGTTTTCTTCTTAATTGATTTTTCAGGGAAGAAGGAAGGAGACAGACCAGAATAACTCATATTACGAGAATAAAACAAACACACATAGAAACAAACAACAACAAAAATAAGGATTAGGCACTAAAACAAATTACTTATTTTTTAAAGGAAAACCATTATTAGGAGGGTAAAAAGAAGAATTGGGTGCTTTCTATCCTTTTAAAACCGACTCACGCTGTATCTACACTGCAGAAATAATCCACTTTGAAACCACATTAACTCTCCTAGCTCCATCCTATGGAATCCTGGGATTTGTAGTTCATTGTGGCATCAGCTATCTGTCACAGAAGGCTAAGTGGCCCAAAGGGAAAATCCCAGGATTCCATAGCACTGAAAGGTTTAAGCGGTGTTAAAGTACTTTATTTCTATAGTGTGGATGCAGCCTTCTTGGGAAAGTGGCTGATGCTGGAGAAAAGCACTGGGGAACTCCGAAGGTTTCAGCAGATTGATTATTTATTTATTTATTTATTATTTATGATGCACTCATTTCACATCTATCTATGGGGACATAACCAGGGCCCTCTTCAATTCCCCATCCCCTGATCCCCCTCCACTCTAAGAAGGCATGGAGTATCTGTTTTGTAGGGGAACTGCAGTGAATCTATGCTAGGTCCAGGGGGCTTTGTTTGGTGCAGAGGGAGGAAGGGGATGCCCACCTCTGCATCGGTCCAAACGAGGCATATGTCACCTGCGTATGTCACTAGCAGGATGCTGTTCTCTGTGTCTTTGAGTGCTGCAGGGTTTCTTGCCAAGCCAATCCTAACCCTGGTCCCTTTTCTCAGGAACTTCATCTCGGCCCCCTTGGACACAGCTTTGGGGCCTCTCTTACTGGAAGTGACCAAGTGTAAGACCACCAGGACCCCTGCCCACCTGATGGCCAACACAGAGGCCAAGCGGAGAGAGTTGGGCTCCAACAGAATGAGGCTGCCCAGGAACAAGAGCTCTTTGGTAAGTTGCCATCCTGACTATTCATTGCATCTGTGTCTGGACCGGCTCATGAAAGCAAGCAGAGAACATACTGTCCCAGTTTGGCCTGGAGAGTCCTGGGTAATCCTTTGTCACCTCATTTTTTCAGGGGCTTTGAAAATGTCCTATTTCTCTCTGCTCCTCCCACTTTCTCCCTTCTCCTCAGGTCATTTCAGTTGCTGCAAAATGTGTTCCAAGTTCAAAAGAGTGTGCATCCC
>NW_024827885.1:0-1499 GCF_019175285.1 Sceloporus undulatus
GATTCAAATAGTTGAACCCTGAAAGTATGTTCTGGTGTGGTAATACAATGTGCACTCACTCCACTTTGCTTGAATCCACATCACGTGACTTGCTTGGAATCGAACTGACTCCGCTTCCCCCTCGATTCGGAAGGGCAACAGAAAGGCAACCAGGTGCGGTAAAGCATCACGTTTTAATATTAATTTGCATTGCTAGACAGGAGTCTAGTGTGGATCTGGTGTGAAAAAACATCACGCCAGGGACGTAGCCAAGGGGGGGGGTTCTTGGAGTCCAGACCCCCCCTTCCATTAGAAAAATGAATGGTGTGTGCTGCTGCGCCGCCGCGCCCAAGCCCCATTGTAATGGTGGCACTTAGTCTGGACCACCCCTTCCTAAAATTCTGGCTACGTCCCTGATCACGCTTTGCATTGCTAGAACAGGAGTGACTGCGGATCTGAGCTGCAACCCCCCCCCCCACGTATGATAAGGTCCAGTGACACTTTTGCTTTCTGGCAGGTCAGTGTACACAAACTTAGTTTCATGCACAAAATTATAAAAAAAATATTGTGTATAAAATTGCCTTCAGACTATGTGTATAAGGCACATATCACAGCAGCACAGAAGCACAGAATCATATGAAACATAAGTGGATTTTGTGTTTAGACTTGGGTCCCATCTCCAAGATATCTCATGATGTATATATATACAAATACATGCATTCCAACATCCAATAAATAAATATCAAAATCCAACACAACTTTGGTGTCAAGCATGTCGGATAAGGGAGACTCCACCTGTAGTTTAAGGAAGCCCAGGAAAATGTTACTAAAATCTAGTAAAATGCACCTTGTGTTGCCATTTGTGGAGTTGGGAGCCAGTGTGGAGTAATTGCTTGGCCATTGGGCTAGGACTCTGGAGTCCAGGGTTCAAATCCTCGCTCAGCCATGGAAACCCACTGGATGGCCATGGGCAAAAAGTCCCATTCTCTCCGCCTCACCCTCCAAACAAATCTTGCCAAGAGAAGAGAATGATACCCATTATGACCTTAGGTTGCCATAACTCAGAAATGACTTGAAGGCATACAACAACAGCAACATCAAACTAGATAAATAGATATATAGTTATAGTTATAGTTATAAATATATAATCATATAATCATAGAGTTGGAAGAGACCACAAGGGCCATCCAGTCCAACCTCCTGACATGCAGGAACTCTCCATCAAAGCATCCTCATTGACAGATGGCCATCCAGCCTCTATTTGAAGACCTCCAAGGAGGGAGACTCCACCACACTTCAAGGGATTGTGTCCCACTGTTGAACAGCCCTTACTGTCAGGAAGTTTCTCCTAATGTTGAGCTGGAATCTCTTTTCCTGGAGCTTGCATCCATTGCTCCAGCTCCTGTTCTCTGGAGCAGCAGATAACAAGCTTGCTCCCTCCTCAATATGGCACCCCTTCAAATACTTAAACAGGGCTATCATATCACCTCTTAACCTTCTCTTCTCCAGGCTAAACATCC
>NW_024827886.1:0-1499 GCF_019175285.1 Sceloporus undulatus
TCTTGACAAAAAGAACACAGATTGGAACTGCTGCACTCTCCAAAGGAAGCATTGTCGATGCTGTTTCCCTCGGGAGGGATGCTGCAGAAGCCAAACTGCACGGTGTCCCTCTGGATCAAAAAGAATCCGGAAATACCGGGTACTTTTTGGCATGCGGGTACGATATCATCATAGAATCATAGAACCATAGAGTTGGAAGAGACCCCAAGGGCCATCCAGTCCAACTCCCTGCCATGCAGGAAATCACAATCAAAGCATCCCCGACAGATGGCCATCCAGCCTCTGCTTAAAGACCTCCAGGGAAGGAGACTCCACCACACTCCAAGGGAGTTTGTTCAACTGTCGCACCACCCAGATGGTGTGCCATTGATACACTGTGACACATCCAAGATGCAAGTGCTGCATCTGGTGGTGCAGATGCAGTGCCATACTTGCGTCATGCATGCACGCCACTTATGAATGGCTCCATGTAAAATTGGTGCCATCCATACATGTTAGGGTTCTGGAGTGTGCGAATGCTGCGCATTCTGAAAACCTAATATTGCAGCACGGTGCTTTTTGCCCATCTGTTTTGGGCCTAAGTTTGGTTTGGAAATGGTTTAAGGAAAAAACAATTCCATGGAAGAGACAATCTCAATGAAAAGTCGTCTATCGGAAGAAGAGAGAGATACCAGATATGAAGTGAACAAGACTACATGTGAAAGGGATCTAGGAGTCCAAGTAGACCATAAGTTGAACACAAGTCAACAGTGCAATGCAGCAGCTAAAAAGGTCAATGTGATTTTAGGCTACATCAAGGGTAGTATAGTGTCTAGATCAAGAGAAGTAACAGTGCCACTCTATTTTGCTTTGGTCAGGCCCCACCTGGAATATTATGTCCATTTCTGGGCATCACAATTTAAAATGGATGTTGAGAAACTGGAGCGTGTCCAAAGGAGGGTGACTAAAATGGTGAAGGATCTGGAAACCCTAAAGCCCTATGAGGAAAGACTGAGGGAGCTGGGGATGTTTAGCCTGGAGAAGAGAAGGTTAAGAGGTGAAATGATAGCCCTGTTTAAATATTTGAAGGGATGTTATATTGAGGAGGGAGCAAGCTTGTTTTCTGCTGGTCCAGAGAACAGGACCCAGAGCAATGGATGTAAGTTACAGCAAAAGAGATTCCACCTCAACATTAGGAAGTGCTTCCTGACAGTAATGGCTGTTTGAGAGTGAAACACATTCCTTCCTCGGAGTGTAGTGGAATCTCCCTCCTTGGAGGTCTTTAAACAGAGGCTGGATGGCCATCTGTTGGGGATGCTTTGATTGAGACTTCCTGCATGGCAGAATGGGGTTGGACTGGATGGCCCTTGCGGTCTCTTTCAACTCTAGAATTCAATGATTCTATGATTCTATGTCCTCCATAAAGTCTCACAATCAGGGTAAAGGCACATGGGATGTGGAGAAACACAACGCAGAAAAAGCCTGAGAGACCTTTGCATTCTCAGCTTGAAATGAAGGAT
>NW_024827887.1:0-1499 GCF_019175285.1 Sceloporus undulatus
TCATATCAATTCCTTTTTTCATAACTGGTCTCCACTTGGTCTCCGACTGCCCTAACCTTTTTTATTTTTAAACAGGGAAGCCTCTAGGTTATAGCCTCTCTGCCCTCATAGGCCCACTTCACAGCTTTCCATGAGCTGAGATAGACTAGTTTTACCCAGGCTTGCCAGCTCATTGCTTCACAGTTACCATCATCATCATCATCACTGCAATATATTCAAGAATAGCTGGAATCTTGTTAATAACTTGATGCTGGCATAACAGTTCATTACACTGGTGTAGTGCACTTTTCACAGCAGTGCCCAGCAATGTAAGGGGAAAGGAAGAGAACAACATCACTGTTAAGAGAAATGTTGTCCTTCTGGCTCATGAGCTACTGGGGAATTGGCAGAACAGTTTTCTGTCCTGCCTATATGAACTTGCCCAAGCTTTAAGATGTGTAGGTGAGGCACTTCTCTCTATCCCACCACCAAAAAAGGCACAATGGCAAGAGAAAGTCTTCTCTGTAGACACTCCCACACTTTGGGAATCTCTCCCTAGGGAAGTTAGGCTGGTCCCATCTTTGTTTTGATTTCAGTGGCAGGTTAAGACCATTCTTTTCCAATAAGAATACAGAAACAAGAAAAGGCTTTTATGGTGCTGTACTGTTTTTAATCTGTTTTAAAGTAAGATTTTAATTTGTTTTAATTCTGTTGTTATTTAATACTGTTTTAATTTTGTATATTTTAAATTATATTCATTTTATTGTATTCTTTGCCTTTTTGTAAGCTGTCTTGAGTCCCAGTTTGGGGAAAAGGCAGGATATAAATAAAATTATGGATGGATGGACTATGGCTTTCTCTGTTTCTTCTGGTTGCCATTGTAAACATTTTACCGCTGCTGTTGCTGCATCACTGGCACCACCATTGCTGGCATAGTTACATGGCGAACAAGATTTCAGTCAATGTCACAACACTAACAACATTCCCATTGTATCCCTGACAACCTTGTAGTTAATAATAATGATATCTGTAAACAGTCTCCAAATTACCCATGCAAGGGAGTCATCAGGTGATAATAGCAAAGATCCTGCATCAGAAGCTACATTTCTCATTGTGGGCTCCAATTGTACATTGAGGCATGTTGTCTGCACAGTGATCCTGATAGATTAGCTAAGCCTCTCCTCTCCTTTCAGAATACAATTTTTTTTACAATAGCACAATTCAACTTTATGCAACTGTAAGTCAGTTTACGATGATGTAACTTTCCAGTGGGATGCTAACCATTATGTATGCCTCAATATTATCCATGTAAGAAAACACGTTTAGCTGTTGAGATTTCCCTTCAGGCATTCTTCCCATATCCATTGGCAAGACCATGGGTGAGAAAGAGGTGTTTAGCCCTTAAGTGGTGGTGAACTTCCTTTTCACTGTGTCCCTGTCAGGACTAGAATGACTTGTTAACTATAATATCAAATAATAATAATAATAATAATAATAATAATAATAATAATAATAATAAT
>NW_024827888.1:0-1499 GCF_019175285.1 Sceloporus undulatus
CACACTTGTGTGATGTATTTTGTGTATTTTTCACTGGCACAATAAAGATATTGCTGTTTTGTGGATTTTAGATGTTATTGCACAACCATTATAATGCCATTTGAATATCGTCTCCCTTGAATTGAGATTTAAATATCACCTCTATTACCACTTCCCGCTCTCCATGGAAAAAACAAAACAAAGGAACAACAAAGGAGATTATCACAACTGCAAATTGGCCAGCCTGAGAATGGGCTGAGCACAGGTTGAAATTTGGGGAAAATTTGCTAAGATCGGGTGTTACATCCGTGAGCAAATCAGAGGTATCACATCCCAATCTTAGCCATTCTGACTCTAACCTGTCCTTCTCCCATCCTTCACAAAGAAGGGAGTTAACCATTTATTATAAAGGAGAAGAATGGATGGGATCAGTGTTGGGATGGCTAAGAATGGGATGCAATACCTCCAACCTGAGCATGGTGGTGTGTGATAACACCCGATCTTAGCAAATGTTCAAAAATTTCAGACCTTGCTCAGCCTGTTCTCAGGCTGGCTGATTTGCTAGTGTGATAATCTCCAAAACTCATGCCTGAGCTGGCCCACAGTGATAGAATTCTTTGCTAATTTTGTTCTAGAAGGCAAGAATAGCAATAACTTTTACATTTCTATACCGCTTAAAAGTGATCTCAGCACTCTGTAAGAAGTTTACAATCTGTAAGCCACTTGGCCGCAACAAGCTGGGGACTAATTTTACCGATCTATGAAAGGATGTTAGCCCGAGTCATTCTGGAGCACTCTGGGATCTAACTCAAAATATTCTGGCTGCACTACCGGCATCATATAAGAGTTAGTTGTTTTAGCAATTTCTCCCAGTGCACAGTTTTCAAAGACTGTCCAAAAAATCAGGATTATTCTGCACAAAATTCACATGCCATTTTCTGCCAAGGAAACAGCATATCTTGTGCAGAAAATATATCTGAACAAAAATATAATTTTCTCTGCAGAATATTCTGTTTGTTTCACATAAAATGCTATTTTTTAAAGTAAACAAGGCACAAATCTTGCCCACAATAAATCTTGAAACACATTTTTGACCATTTTTCAAATATTTTCTATTTCTGTCCCTAGAGACAAATGAAACTGAGATTATACATAATATTACTAGCCTACAGAAGCTACTAATCTTGATGGAAAATTGATCAAACTTGACAGCTTATTCTAGAGGGAAAATTCTACATACCCCATATAATTTCACATCCTTATAGAGCTAGCATCATTAGTAGACAATGAAGAAAGAAGATAGATAGAATTTGCATAGAACTGCCAAATTCTGGATGTCTTTACAAAGTTTAGACTGACAAAACATTTTGTCAGTAGTTTGTGGAGACATGCTGTGCTTTCCTTTTGGAGGAAAAAGTATTCTGGCCACAATAATTGCTTAGAGTAAATCAGTGTTATCCAGAAAGATTAAGATAATTAGAACAGTAACTTGATGTCTGTATTCAATGTTTAATGAGATT
>NW_024827889.1:0-1499 GCF_019175285.1 Sceloporus undulatus
AAGATCCACTGGTGGAGGTCCCACATGTACATTTCTGCAAACATAGATGATTTGCTGATAAGGATTCTTTGGGAATTTCAGGAAAATACAGGCATCTCGGGAGTATGTCAAGGGCGTAAATCAACTTTCACTCATGTGACTCAGTGAATGAAACACCTCCAGGACCCCTTTCCTTAGCCACTCTGTTCAAGTCCTGCAAGCTCAGGACAATGGTTTCCTTGACTGAGTATCTCCATCTGACATGTGGTCTTCCGCACTTTCTTCCTTCCACCTTTCCTATCATTATTATCCTTTCGAGTGAGTCATATCTTCTCATGATTTGGCCAAACTATGACAGCCTCAGTTTAGTCATCTTGGCTTCAGGTTTGATTTGTTCTAGGAGCCATTTTTTGGTCTTCTTGGCCATCCATGGTATCTTCAGCACTCTGCTCCAGCACATCATCTCAAATGAGCTTATTTTCTTTCTGTCAGCTTTCTTCAGGGTCATGCTCTCACATCCATACATGGTGATGGGAAAGTGATGCTCAGGAATGACCTTTATAATCAGAATGTATAAATAGCCATAGAAATGCAAAACCTCTCAATATGATGATGAGGTGATAAATTCAGTTTAAACTATGGTTGTTGTGGGACAAAGACAGCAGAAAAGATCTTGGCTAAATCCAGATTTCCTGGCACACTACACATGTAATATTGGTTAACACCCAGGGTCATGAGGATGCTCTTAGCCAGTTCATCACATCTCCTTTCTGATTGTCAGCCTGTACGGAGCACATTCCAAAACTCCCTTCATCATTCTTATCATCATCCTCCCACCCTGGCTTTAGGCAACACCTTTCCACCTGCCTTTGTGCTTCAATAGACATTTGAAACTAAACATTTCACCTCATCACCATACCCACAATTCTACCATTTCTAGTCTAATCTTATAATCATAGTCTGATTATAAAAGTGTTCCCTGGGCACTGGTTTACTCTGAATCTGCAGATCAAGTCTCTGAAAGCTTATGCTACAACTTCTTTTGCTCAGGTCCTGTACAGACCTGCAGTTTGCGCTGGCCTGTGCGCAGAGTCAGAGCACAGCATCCTAATGCTGTACGTCCTAATTCTGCCCCCAGGGGCACCATTACAGCTGTGCTGCTCTTTGTGGCTCCTTTTTCATCCTCCAGAGGCTGGATTGGGGCCGCGGCATGAGGTTGCTGTGGCTTCGATCCAGCCAGGAAAGGGGCGACCTCCTGCCACCCCTTAGTAGAAATCTGCATAGCCCCTCTAATAATAATAATAATAATAATAATAATAATAATAATAATAATAATAATGTTTATTTATATTTCCCACCTCACCCATGGATCGAGGTGGGATTACATCATTAAAATGATAAATAATACAAAATACAATCAATAACACTAATACTGAATTAACCAACATAGCAATTCATCAATTAACCAACAATAATAGTCAAAAGTGGAGCAATTGTCATAACCTTTTATATGGAGTCTG
>NW_024827890.1:0-1499 GCF_019175285.1 Sceloporus undulatus
ACTCCCTCCCTGCGCCCACCATCCATCTTCTGGGTCTCTGGGAAGAGGCAGGGCTTAGAGGGGGCAGCTTTAGGGCTTGCAGAGTCAAGGCCCCAAGACTTTGGGGTGAGTAGGGACCCCAGTATCCCCTGCCATGCTCTTGGGACCCCCTGTTTCTTCCCAACCCCTTCCAGCTGAGCTGTCATTTCCACAGGAGCATGAGAGAGAAGCGGATTTCTCCAGAAACAATGGTTTGCTCTGGACTATTGGTCTTGGTCTTGGAGGGCAATTTGCACCCATTAAGCTTTAAGAGAGACCTGCTCTGAGTGGAGAGGAAAGCTGCTACCAATTCTATATGCAGAGGTAAATATAAGAATGTATATCCCCTCCACACACATTTATGCATATATATATATGCTCTCCTCTCCAGAAGAAGTGGGTCTCTTGTAAAGCTAATGAGCCTTAATTGCTAGTCCAAGACCAAAGCGCACACAGAGAAAGACAGACAGATAGTTCAAGAGCAACGCTCCCCTTTGAGATGCAGCCATGGGGACGGTCAGTTGGAGGGTCTTCACTGCAAACTCCTGCGTCAGGACCAGTGGCTCTCCCATGAGGCAGTGACATCACTGTGATGTCATCCCACTCCGTGGTGATGTCAGAGAGGGCAGCCTGCCTTGGTGTGATGTCATTCTGGCCTCAAAGCAATGACATCATTGGGCATGACTCCCCAGGAGGGCAGAGAAAAGGAAGGAAAGGAAAAGGCCAAGCCTGCCAAATTTTGAACCCAGGAGTTACACTCCCATAAACCCACTCTTGCAGGGTCCCACACACCACCAGCCAAAAGAAAGGCCTGAAGCCTACCATCAGACTTGACCCGAGTAGACTCATTGAACCGGTGGGATTTACCTCTGCGGTGACTCACCTTTCCAGAGCGGATTCAGTGGGTCTGCTCTGGTTGGGATCAACCCCCAGAAACCGGGCACGGCTCTTCCGGTATTATGTACCTGGGAGTTTTCTCTGCAAAGTGGAATGTTTATTGGTTTGGGAGCGGCTGCCTCAGACCCACAAAACTAGGTTTCTCCTTTCCAGTTGGGAAGCTGCAAACTTTGTCCTTCCAGGTATTTTGTACTTCAGCTGCCAACATCCCAGGCCATTGGCTAAGATGGGCAAGGCTTCTGGGAGCTGAAGTCTAAAACTCCTGGATGACCAGAGTTTGGGAATCACTGTGTGCCAAGTATGGGGGTGACATCCCACTGGGCCTGATCCTCAGACCCTTCCCACATGTGCAATGGACATGGGCCCCTGTGCCCACGGGATGCCCCCCATTCCTCCCTCCCGCCCCCTTCTTCTTCTTCTTCTTCTTCTTCTTCTTCTTCCTCCTCCTCCTCCTCTTTAATCCCCCTCTCTTCCTCGCAGTCCCTTCGGGTCCCGGCCTACTTCACCGAATGCAGCGAATACAGCTGCGCCGTGGATGAGGCCGCCGTCTCCATGGCAACAGGCGGCAGCACCAGCCCTGCCCA
>NW_024827891.1:0-1499 GCF_019175285.1 Sceloporus undulatus
TGCCTGAAGTCCCCATTCCTATCCATGTTTTATCCCAGGTATGAGGATTCTTTTACTATTTCTATTTTTTCATTGTCTGGGTTGAATTGTGTAGATTCTCTGTGGTCATTATTTTTGTTTTCTTTATGTTCAACAATAAATTTGCCTTTGCACTTTCTTCCTTGGTCTTCCTTAGTAGTTGTTCCAGGTCTGGGAGGTTTTCTGCTAGTATTATGGTGTCATCTGCATATCTTAGATTGATGATATTCCTTCCTCCTACTTCTGTGTCCAGGCCTGCTTTTCTCACAATATGTTCTGCATATAAGTTGAACAGGAAGTGTGATAAGATGTAGCCTTGTCTGAATCCTTTGCAAGTTGGGAACCATTCTGTATCTCTATATTCTGTTCTGACATTGGCCCCTTGTCCTGAGTACAGACTCCTCATCAGTACTATCAGATGTGTTTATGCAGTCAAAGGCTTTGCTATAGTTTATAAAACACATGCTGATTTTCTTTTGGAATTCCCTCATGTGCTCCATTAGCCATCGTATGTTTGCAATGTGGTCCCTAGTGCTTATTCCTTTCCCGAACTCCACTTGGGCCTCTGGGATTTCTCTTTCCATGTATGGTTAGAGTCTATGTTGCAGAATTTTGAGCATAATTTTTCTTACATGGGAGATTAGTGTTATGGTCCTATAATTGTCCCATCGCCGTTGTATTCCCTATCACCATGTATGGATGTGAGAGCTGGACAGTCAAGAAAGATCATAGGAAGAAAATCAGTTCATTTGATATGCTGATATGTTGTGCTGGAGAAGAAAGTTAGGATCCTGTGGACAGCCAAAAGGACAAACAAATGAGTCCTAGAGCAGATAAACCGGAAACCTCCCTGGAAGCCAAGATGACCAAACTAGGCTGTTGTACTTCAGACACATCATGAGAAGGCACAACTCACTGGAAAAAATAATAATGGTAGGAAAGGTGGAGGGGAATAAAAAGGAAGAAAGGTGTATAGAGTCTTTTAAGGAGGTCACAGATATGAATGTATAGGAAATAAGCAGGGTAGTGGAGGACAGGGAGTCTTGGAGATGTCTCAACCACAGGGTCACCATGGGTCAAGATCGACTTGAGGGCAGTTAACAACAACAACAACAACATGCAATTTTAGGCAGATTTGATTTCTCTTTGGCCTTTTTTTCATGATGTGGTCACAACCATGATGTTTAGTAACTACAATGTACTTCACAAAGAGATCAAACATGGTTAATGCATTTGACAGTATGCAAGTTCTGCTTTTTCCCACAGTGGGTTTTTCTCCAATCTTAAATTTTCAGTCAAATTGATAAAAGAATCTACGAGATTTGTAATGTCTTATAAAATCAAAGGATGAAACAAAATTAGACATCTTATTATTGATTTTAGCTGTTCTGTTAGCTTTGCCCCTTCCCAGAACTGGAGGACCTAAATATGGTAGTGCATGCACTAGTAACCACAAGGTTGAACTTCTGCAATGTACTGTA
>NW_024827892.1:0-1499 GCF_019175285.1 Sceloporus undulatus
CCCCCCCCCCCAGCCACTTCTTTCCTATTTCTTTTTTGTTCTGTTTATATCCAGCCTGGACATGTGGCAGACTGGCATTCCAGACAGTTGCACATGCTGTCTCCACTGCCCAACAAATAGTGCTGAGTAGAATTTGGGGATTGGCCTACAAAGTGCTCAAATGCCCTGTTATCCACTCCACTGCATGTTGATTTTGACCATAAAAGGAAAAAAGAAAAGAAAAGAAAGGAGACAGAAAATTATAATTTGCTGTTGTTATTTCTCATCAAGTCTACTTCAATTTATGGCAAGTATATGAATGGGAAACCTCCAAGTGTCAGATAAAAATCCAGCATCAATGTCATCTGTGGCAGGATACAGACTGCCCCTTTGGGGTGGCCTGCACACTCCCCTTTCCATGATGGATTGGAGCCTCAGTGGCCACAGCGGCAGCCCCAGAGGCCCCGATCCGTCGCTTTTCTAGGCCTCGGGGAAGCGGCGAAACGCCGCTTCCCCACAGCCTGGAAAGGGATGTCCTTGGGGCTTCATGCCCCAAGGACCCCCCGACAGTGGTGGGGAAAGAGAGAAAGGGGCCACTTGGGCCCTTTTTTTTTGTATCGCTGGCACAGCCATGTAAAGGCTGTGCCAGTGATACACGGCACAAAAGGAGCTCCATTTCGGAGCTCCTTCCAGCACCCCTGAAAGGGCAGCATAGGCGCCCTACAGCGGCATCAGGACGTAACAGCCACGCCACACCGTTTGGACACGATGCGGCCATTACATCAAAATGGCGGCACCCATGTAGACAGGGCACCGCCATTTTGATGTCCTGGCGACGTAATAGGGTTGCGAGGCGTATATAAGCAATGCCCCGAGGCAACCCTAGTATGTCGCCAGGATGTCCTTAATGGCCCATCTGTACAGGGCCTATGATAGCCAAAATAACAGAGAAACAGAAAGACACCAAGATAACAATGTAAAATGCTGATAAAAATCTATGTTTAAGTGCAGTATATTGAACAGTATACCACTTAGTCAGTTTGTGGATATCTGATTACTATATGAGTATTTTTTTTTAAAAAAAACTTTACACTTTACACTAGGATCCCCAGTCATCATTTCCTCTGCTCAGGTCTTGCAGACTCAGGGTGGAATCAAGCCACCTGTAACGTAGTTTTCCTCTCTTCTTACAACCTTTAATCAGCTTTATTTTATCTGACAAGTCATACCATCTCATGATATGCCCAAAGTATGATAACCTCAGTTTAGTCATCTTGGTTTCTTGTTGTGAGAGTTTAGAACTGGTTTGTTCTCAGACATTTAGTGGTCATTTTGGCAGTCCTAGAACTCTTCTCTTTCACCACATACCAAATGACTGAATTTCCTTTCTGTTAGTTTTCTTCAGCATCCAGCAGCAAAGTATTTTGAAACATGGTCTCCCACTTCCTACCTGGAGTTGGAACAGTCAGAACATTTACCATCTCATTCTCTATAATTTATGTAATGCAATATAGCAAATA
>NW_024827893.1:0-1499 GCF_019175285.1 Sceloporus undulatus
TGAAGTCACACCTAGTGACACATCAGAGAGTCCACACAGGAGAGAAGCCATACAAATGCCAGCATTGTGGGAAATATTTTTCATTAAAATCAAGGCTAGTGAGACATCAGAGAGTCCACACAGGAGAGAAGCCATACAGATGCCAGCATTGTGGGACAAGTTATGCCTACAAATCAGTCCTTGTCATGCATCAGAGAATCCACACAGGAGCAAAGCCATATAAATGCCAGCATTGTGGGAAATGTTTCTCTCAGAAGTCAGCCCAAGTGAAACATCAGAGAGTCCACACAGGAGCAAAGCCATACAAATGCCAGCATTGTGGGAACTGTTTTTCTTTGAAGGGACACTTAGTGACACATGAGAGAGTCCATACAGGAGAGAAGCCACTCAAATCTCAGCAGTAAACTAACATTGTTTTTGTCAATTAGAAATACAAAAAGTATATTTTCAATCTAATGGTGCAAAGAAAAGGCCCTTGTGATTTTTGTGTGTTACGTTTGTCTATTTGTCTGTTTATGTTTTAAAGTTATAGTTTGTTAAGTTTAATTGCTATTAGTATAGATAATTGCTTCAGGTTATAAACTTGGCTGGGGATTATGGGTCATGGTATAGGTCAGCTAGATGGGGGTGCTGGGATTTTTTACTACTGGCTAGAATAGTTATGGAAATGATAGCTTTTGGAAAGTGTGGAATGTTGTCTGAATAAAGATGGGGGCAGGTGTTAACAGAAAGGGGCTAGTTTCTGGGGAAGGGCAAGGGGGCCCTTGTTCCCTTTGGGGCATAGACTGTGGGAACTGAGGGTGGGGGCTAGGATTGGAAGAGGGTGGGGTTTTAGGTGTTGGGGTTTCAATGTATTCTTTGTCATGGGGAGGACAGTTCTGGTTTAAACACTGGATTTCTGATTATGTGTTCTCAATAAAGTTATTTGTTGTTTCAATGTGTTGGACTCTTTGATGCACAGAAGTTCTGAATTTGCACAAAATACACTTTATTCTCTCATCAGACCTCAGCTCCATTCCCAGCCATAAGAAGAACAGAGGCAAACACACACAAACACATATCAAACAGACAGACAGAGCTATATGTACAAACCAGAGCCTTTCTTCCTTCCCTTTCCCTCCTGAGTCCAGCTCTTCCTTGGCCTCCATTCTGGCATCCTCCAAGTCTCCTCAAAGGAAGGAAGGAAGAAAGAGAGGAAGGAAGGATTGGTGGAAGGGTGCACACCTTCCCTTTCAGCAAAGGCTCCCAATGGAATAAGCCTCAGCAGCAGCAGCAGCAAGGCCCTGGCAATCCCTGCGCATGCTCAGGAGGGGCCTTTGGGGCATGTGCACATGCTCAGTCTCAGGCCCTGAAGCCAATGCTGCCCTCACAGTCTGTTCAGAGGGAGGAAGAGATGGAAGTGGGGGAGAGAAATGTATGAGAAAAAGGGGGCAGTGGGGACTTGAGGAGAGGCATGGCCATGGGGGGAGGGGGCAGGGTCCTTCAGATGTAAAAAGGGC
>NW_024827894.1:0-1499 GCF_019175285.1 Sceloporus undulatus
TCTCACAAACCAGTCAGTTAATAGCCTCCACAACTGATTCCCTTCCCGCAAGCCATTCTAGGTCCCATTATACTTACCAATGACTTAAAACTACTAACATTTAAACTACTAACAATTCCCCCTAAACCACAATACCATTGTGGATGAACCACAGAAGCTGGTTCTGACAATTGGCAGTTTACGATGGGGTATTTAGTATCCTTGTAAAGTGGAGAGCAATAGTGCCTCACTAAAGCACAAATTCAAATATTCTACAGGATGTTGCTATCTCAATTAAACTACACTTGAAATGGATCTAGGACGCCCAGTAGACCACAAGTTGTGCATGGGCCAAAAGTGTGACGCGGCAGCTAAAAAGGCCAATGTCATTCTAGGCTGCATCAATATGAGTATAGTTTCTTGATCAAGGGAAGTAATAGTGCCACTCTATTCTGCTTTGGTCAGGCTTCCCATGGAATAATCCTGTGTCCAGTTCTGAGCCCCACAATTCAAAAGGATGTTGAAAAGTTTGAACATGCCCAGAGGAGGGCAACCAAAGTGGCGAAGGATCTGGAAATCATCAAGCCCTATGAGGAATGGCTTAGAGAGCTGGGTATGTTTAGCCTGGAAAAAAAGAAAGTTAAGAGTGGCTATGATATCCATGTTTAAATATTGGAAAAGATCGTATTGAGGATGGAGCAAGCTTGCTTTCTGATGCTACAGAGAAAAGGAGACACTACAATGGATTCAAGCCACATAGAAAGAGGTTCTCCCTGAACATTAGGAGGAACTTTGGGACAGTAAGAGCTCTTTGACAGTGTAATATACTCCCTTAGAGCTTGGTGGAGTCCTCTTCTTTGGAGGCCTTTAAACAGAGGCTGGATGGTGCTTGGAATGTGTATTCCTGCATGGCAGAAGAGGGTTGAACTGGATGGCCCTTGTGGTCTATTCCAACTCTATGATTTTATAATTCTAGTGGAATCATAGCACCATGATAATTTAGCATAAAAGGGACCTCAGTCTTCATAGAATGGAGAATTGATTATGGTTCCTTACCCACAGAGGCCACATTCTCATAATTCTCCATCATCACATAACTGTACATCAGTCTCTGCTTGTTTGTCAACAGTTTCCATTCCTCCTCAGTGAAATATACCGCCACATCTGCAAAGGTCACCTGCAACAGAAAATAGCCCTCATCCACAGAGTGACTAAGCAAAAGGGGAGGAAAGCAAATGGTTTGTAACTGGTTGACTGGATGAACCCAAAGTGTGCTCAACAATGGCACCTTTTCATCCTGGAGAGAAGTGACCAGTGGGGTCCCACAGGGGTCTTTCCTGGGCCCAGTGCTATTCAACATCTTTATCAATGACGTGGAGGAAAAAATTGGGGGAATACTTATCAAATTTGCAGATGACACCAAATTAGGGGGAGTAGCTAATACCCCAGAGGACAGGATCAAGATTCAAAATGACCTGAATAGACTAGAAAGCTGGGCCACAGCTAACAAAATGAACTTC
>NW_024827895.1:0-391 GCF_019175285.1 Sceloporus undulatus
CACTGCTGCCCTGAGGTCTGGCTGGGCCTGGCTTGGGTCTACTGCTGCTGGTGCTTTCCTTTGGCCACTGCCATTAAGGAGGGGAGGAAGGAGGCCCAGCAGTCCTTCTAGGCATGGCACACTCTCTCTGAAGGTGGGAGAGTGGGACTCCCCAAAGAGGATTTCAATGCACTTAATGGTGGCTCTCATGCTGTAGCAAAGATGATGATGATGATGATGATATCAGGCCGGGGGGAGGGATGGAGCTGCTGCCAGACCTTAATAATCATTAATGCCACCCCCCAGTCATTCTGAGGCAGAGGCATCCAGTTTGTCTTCCAGCAGCCATTTTGTGTTCTAGGCCATTTTGTCTTCCTGCAGCCATTTTGTGTTCTGGGCCATTTTGTCTTCC
>NW_024827895.1:491-1498 GCF_019175285.1 Sceloporus undulatus
GTTCTGGGCCATTTTGTCTTCCGGCAGCCATTTTGTGTTCTGGGCCACTTTGTCTTCCGGCAGCCATTTTGTGTTCTGGGCCATTTTGTCTTCCGGCAGCCATTTTGTGCTGCTTGTGACTTAGTGGAATAATGTTCCAGAACCTTCTCTGAGGCCTCCTCAGTTGAACTGAGAGACTCCTCTTTCTCTCCCTGACACTTCTGAGCCAGAAGGAGACCAGGCTCCTTTGGCCAAAAGGAAGGAAGTGTGTCTTTTATGTCTCTTTTCTGAGATGTTTATTTTTTTAAATTATTATTATTATTATTATGCACAAACATTGGGCTTTGACTACTGTCTTGTTTTTAATAACTGTTTTAATAACCGTAATTTAATGGTATTATATTTTGGATGGGAGTGTTAGGGTGAGGGTTTTGGAGATCATGAAACATGTTTTTATTGTATTGTATGGATATTTTTTATTGTAAGCTGCTAAAAGGTGGCCATTCTTGTGTAATAATTGTCTTGTGATTTACTCCCACAACAGCCTTGTAAGATAGACTTCATAGGCTCCTAGGGCTGGAAGGGATTCCCAAGGGCCAAACAGTCAGCCCCATTCTGCCCTCCAAGTCCTCCGAAGAGATGGTCATCCAGACAGAGACTCCTCCAATGCTCTTGGAGGCAGCGTCTCCCATAGATTTGCTCAGAGGTCATGGGGCCCACAGTCCCATGGGAACCGGTCCTTGCCTCCCCCTTTGGGAAAGGAGACCCCCCTCAGCCCCCTGCACTATTTACTACCAGGAGTTACTATGGCTGTGAATCAGAGGAGTTTCCTAGGCATTGTCACTTTCTGCCCTCCATGGCCATTGGCACTGACCTTTTTCCCATTGCCTTCCCTCCCTCAGCCCTTGGACCTCCTCCTCCTTCGCACTCAGAGCAACCCTTCTCTACGGCTGAGGAGACGGCCTCTGACCCAGGGAAGCTCCGGCCGTAAAGGACTACAGAAGAGGCCTTTCTGGAGCTGCAGGAAT
>NW_024827896.1:0-1498 GCF_019175285.1 Sceloporus undulatus
TGCTGGCATTTATGTGACTTCTTTCTTGTGTGGACTCTCTCGTGACTGACAAATTCTTCTGTAAAGGAGGACAATGACAGACAAGACTGAATCTTAGTGTTAAGAGAGGAAAGGGTTACCCCAAAATTTAGCCCCACATTCACCCCTCCCTATTTGAGATTAAATTAATAAAGTTGGTGTGAGTGACTTGAGCATGACCCTGTTCTGGATGCCCCCAAATCCATATAATAACTGTATTCTTACTCATAGGAGCTACCAAAGAAGAGATTGAAGGGGAACTGCCATGAGGAAATCAGTGGAAGGAGATAGGCAGACCGTTGAAAAATATTCCATTAAATATAAGAAAAACGGTTTTAATTGAAAAGTTGCATCATATCCTGTGAGACTTCCATAGAGTGTTGAGTCAGAGCACATGGCATGATGCAAGCTAACTGCAGAGGATGCTTCATGCTGTGTGGCACCAGGAGATGCCTCACAACCAATACAGTATACAGCTCACATGCGGATTGATGTGGGTTGGAGCTGGGTGTAGAAGAGATTGTGAAGTTGATGGAAGTCAGAGAGGAGAGCTGGTACATATTTGTTTTCTATTGCAACTCAAGCCAAGTGTGGAAAGTGGTTAGTGCATTGCCAATGCCTATATCTGGAGATTTGGTTCTGTACTCTGCTGTGATATTGTTGAGCTCTGGGAGTGTCACCTTCAGACTGTGCCGTACATTGGCTTTGAATGGGACCAGAATTCAGAGCCAAGAAGGACCTAAGAGCCGGTGTCACAATCCTGTTCGGCTGAAATATTTCCACCAAGCACCCATTTCATTTAATTCAGTTTCAGATAATTCTTTCTCCACACAAAAATCTTTCTAAAGCAATTTAAACCTTTTTGAATGCTCTGTTTCTGCCCCCAAGCAACAATTTCAGTATAAATATCAGCCCCAACTGGCTGTTCTTCAGCGTCAGTCCAGTTGCAGACAGACACTCCATTGGTTTACATTGCTAAACACCTCACTACACTCACCAGCCTCACTTGCTATAGCAGTTACTGACTTCTCTCCCCTTTCTGGACCCTGAGCAATTGAGATCAAGATCGATCTAGGTAACGTATTACCATTAGCAAAGCCTCACACTATTCACCACTCCCACCTTTGTTACCCAATTCTTGTGTGTGTGCGTGAACACCTACATGTGTGTGTGTATGCGTGTATTTTGCTTTTCCCCTAAATAAATCACAAAAACCTATTTGAAATGCCTCTGGAGTTCTGTGTGCTTCTGGGCCTGGTATAGTTGGGATGAATCCCGAGGTCACTGTTGCCTCAATCTCTTCTTTGGGCTAAGTATGAAATTCCCCTAAAAGCATAGCACTTGGAAGTATCCTCCCCAGACTCCAGCATTTCGAGTGACAAAGGGCCTCTGGAATCAACCACGGAGCTAAGCGAGCTCAGGTTGGAAAAGAAACATTAGAGAAAAAGGAGTTTTTGTGTTACCCTTTCCTCTCTTCATA
>NW_024827897.1:0-1498 GCF_019175285.1 Sceloporus undulatus
CCCTCAAGATGGTGGCTGAAGGGAGGGCTTGTCTTCTTCCAGGCAGGCCTGGTGGAGCTGGCCTGCCTCTCTCTCTCCCTCAAAAACCCCTGCGCAGGAGCTCTTCCTTTTCATGATGCCTGGCCAATGGCTGGACAGCCCACCCCTGCTGCAGGAGCAGGGGGCGGAGCTGTTCCAGTTCCAGTCTCCCCCATTGGCCAGCCAGCCACAAGAGGAGGAGCTTCTCCTCTTTCGTCCCTCCCACTGGTCCAAGGCTGGAGAGGGCTTTGCCGGCAAGTTCCTTCCTCTCCTTTCTTTTCTCCTCTTTTTCTTCCTCTTTTCCCTCCTCCTCCTCTTCTTTCCCCCCCTCTTTTTTCTTCCTCTTTTCCCTCCTCCTCCTCTTCTTCCCCCCTCTTTTTCTTCCTCTTTCTCCTCCTCCTCCTCATCTTCTTCTTTTTCTTCCCCTCTTTCTCTTTTCTTTTCTTCTTCTTCTTTTTCTCCTCCTCCTCCTCCTCCTCTTGTTCTTTTTATATTTTTTCCTATTCTTCTTCTTTCTCCTCCTCTTCTTCTTTCACCTTCCCCTTCTTTTTTTCTCCTCCTCCCCCTTCCTCCTCTGCTGCTGCTGCTGCTGTTGTTGTTGTTGTTGTGTGCCCAACTCCTTTCTGACTTATTGGGGGGGCCGGGGGGGGGGGAGAATGCTCTTTCCTTCCTTTCTGGCTTTATCTTTACCTGCTCTCTCATCCTTTTACCCAAATCTCTAGACATGGAAAAATGTTCTGCATGGTACCCTGACACTGAGTCTCCCACTCTTTAGATGATCTGTCTTGCCCTCACTGGTTGTTGTTGTTGTTGTTGTGTGCCTTCAAGTTATTTCTGATTTATGGCAACCCTGCCTCTAGCCCCCCTTTCTCTAACCCCCTTATTTAACCCCCTTTCTACCTAACCCTCTATCTATTTACCCCCTCTCTAAGCCCCCCCCCCTCCTCTTCTTCTTAGGGATCCAGGGCTTCTCAGGGCTTTGCCCCATGAGACAAGAAAAAGACTTTGCAAGAGATCTGACCCACAAATCCCCCCTTACAGTAAGTTGAAACCTAGCAGGGGGAAAAGAGAGGGTGAGGGGTTTTTTTTGAGGGGGTTGCAGGGGGCAAGGAGAAGTGGAACATATAGTTTGCATTGGCACAAGAGACTGCCTTTGGTTCAATGCTAATGTTCTGTAGACTTTTATTTCCAATGAATGATACCTAGATTGGTGTGTTTTTTTGTGCTCTTAAAGCTAACAAGTCTGCCTTGTTGTGACAATGATGGTGGTGATGATGGTGGTGGTGGTGATATTGATATCAGCAAGCCTCTGAGATATGGGCCCACTCTTTCTGAAGGCGAGACAGTGTGACTTTTCTGTGTATTTTTGTGCTTTTAATGCTAAAATGTTCGCCTTGTTGTGACAATGATAGTGATGATGATGATGGTGATATTGATATCAGCAAGCCTCTGAGGCATGGCCAAAGTAAGTTGCTCTGGT
>NW_024827898.1:0-699 GCF_019175285.1 Sceloporus undulatus
CAGCCAGTAGAATGTTGTGGGTAGCATGAGCCAATCAAGAGGAAGAGAGCCACAGCCAATCAGGAGTCAGCTGGCGGCAGCCAGTAGAATGTTGGGGGCAGCCAGAGCCAATCAGGAGGAAGCGAGCCACGGCCAATCAGCAGTCAGCTGGCGGCAGCCAGTAGATTGTTGTGGGTAGCAAGAGCCAATAAAGAGGAAGCCAGCCACAGCCAATCAGGTGTCAGCTGGAGACAGCCAATGGAATGTTGGCAGGTAAGAGGAGAAGAATTCCTTTGCTCCCAGTTGGAGTCAGAGAGGGTTTTGGTTTCAGACAGTCAGGATCTGGTTGTGTGTAGGTCCAGAGGTTAGGAACTTAGCTATACTGTATTTGGAAGGTAATGACTTACCTCTATGACAAGGTCTGACAGGGAAGAAGTTCAGAAGTGAGGGACTTGGTTCTAATACCGTACTCCAATTGAGGGAGTGGCTAGTCTGATATCCTGAAAGTTAGGGTTAGCCTGTGGGCTAGAATAATTAATAATAATAATAATTTGTTTTATTTATATATCGCTATTCCAAAGATCATAGCGGTGAACAGCAAGTAAGCTAATTAGCAAGTAAGCTAATTTGCCCCCAACCGTCTGGGTACTCATTTTAGCAACCTCGGAAGGATGCAAGCCTGAGTCGAGCTTGGGCCCTTTTGCTGGTCTTGAACTCGCA
>NW_024827898.1:799-1498 GCF_019175285.1 Sceloporus undulatus
CAGCCAGTAGAATGTTGTGGGTAGCATGAGCCAATCAAGAGGAAGAGAGCCACAGCCAATCAGGAGTCAGCTGGCGGCAGCCAGTAGAATGTTGGGGGCAGCCAGAGCCAATCAGGAGGAAGCGAGCCACGGCCAATCAGCAGTCAGCTGGCGGCAGCCAGTAGATTGTTGTGGGTAGCAAGAGCCAATAAAGAGGAAGCCAGCCACAGCCAATCAGGTGTCAGCTGGAGACAGCCAATGGAATGTTGGCAGGTAAGAGGAGAAGAATTCCTTTGCTCCCAGTTGGAGTCAGAGAGGGTTTTGGTTTCAGACAGTCAGGATCTGGTTGTGTGTAGGTCCAGAGGTTAGGAACTTAGCTATACTGTATTTGGAAGGTAATGACTTACCTCTATGACAAGGTCTGACAGGGAAGAAGTTCAGAAGTGAGGGACTTGGTTCTAATACCGTACTCCAATTGAGGGAGTGGCTAGTCTGATATCCTGAAAGTTAGGGTTAGCCTGTGGGCTAGAATAATTAATAATAATAATAATTTGTTTTATTTATATATCGCTATTCCAAAGATCATAGCGGTGAACAGCAAGTAAGCTAATTAGCAAGTAAGCTAATTTGCCCCCAACCGTCTGGGTACTCATTTTAGCAACCTCGGAAGGATGCAAGCCTGAGTCGAGCTTGGGCCCTTTTGCTGGTCTTGAACTCGCA
>NW_024827899.1:0-1498 GCF_019175285.1 Sceloporus undulatus
ACCTTCTCTTCCTCTCTCCTCTACCTCCTCCTGCTCTTCCTCCTCTTCCTCCTCTTGCTGCCCCATCTCCTCTTCCTCCTCCTGCTCTTCCTCCTCCTGCTGCCCCCATCTCCTCTTCCTCCTCTTCCTCCTGCTGCTGCCTCCTCCTCCTCTTCTTTCTTCTCCTCCTCCTCCTCCATGTGCCGTGTGGCCTGGGGGCAGGACGGAGGAGACAGAGGAGGTTGGCAGCGCGGGGCCACCCGCGGGGTGGCCCCACGGAGCTCCGCGGGGAGGCGGGGATGGCCCCGCGGAGCCCCGTGGGGAGGCAGGAAAGGCTGCGCGGAGCCGCACAGAGCCCCGCGGGGAGGCGGGGATGGCCCCACGGAGCCCCGCGGGGAGGTGGGAAAGGCTGCGCGGAGCCACGCAGAGCCCCGCGGGGAGGCGGAGAGGGCCATGCGGAGCCGGCGGGGAGGCAGGGAAGGGCCATGCTGGTCTTCAGCCTTTGCCTCCTCCACCCCAGGCTGCGTGGCCCTCCTCTTCCTCCTCCTCCTCCACCGCCGCCATTTTGTTTTTCAAAATGGCAGCGAAGTCTCGTGCGACCTTTCCCATCCTTGGGAAGGTCGCGCGAGACTTCGGCCGCCATTTTGAAAAATAAAATGGCGCCCGGAGCGGCGTGGAAACGGCAGCAATCGGCGGCAGGACTGCACGGGGGCCGGCAGAAAGGCCTCCGCAGGCCGGATCCGGCCCGCGGGCCGTAGGTTGCCGACCCCTGGGCTAAATGCACCATAATTCTTTTGTGGCTAAATGTACTATATATTTTGTGATAGTCAGTATCCTAATCCATCCTCAGTATCTCAGCCATGGCCTAAATTATATTGTTTATTATACTGAAAGGATTCGAGACAAACTGATCTCAAAGTCAGTAACTTTTTGCTTGCTACCAAAATTTAAAGTTTATTTCCTGGACTGAATTCTGAAGTGATCAAATAATATTTGGATGCACCATGTGCTTTCCTCCCCTTTTGCTTAGTCACTCTCTGGATGAGGGCTATTTTCTGTTGCAGGTGACCTTTGCGGATGTGGCAGTATATTTCACTGAGGAGGAATGGAAACTGTTGACAAAGAAGCAGAGACTGATGTACAGTTCTGTTATGATGGACAATTATGAAAATGTGGCTTCTGTAGGTAAGGAACCTGAATCCATTGCTCTTTATATTAAGACTATGGTCCCTTTCATACTATATTATCATGTCGCTTTGGTTCCACTAGAATGATAGACTCATAGAGTTGGAATAGACCACAAGGGCCATCCAGTTCAACCCCCTTCTGCCATGTAGGAATACACATTCAAATCACCCCCAAGAGATGGCCATCCAGCCTCTCTTTAAAGACCTCCAAAGAAGAGGACTCCACCAAACTCTAAGGGAGTATATTCCACTGTCAAAGAGCTCTTACTGTCATCAAGTTCCTCTGAATGTTTAGGTGGAACCTCTTTCCCTGTGTCTTGCATTCATTGTGG
>NW_024827900.1:0-1498 GCF_019175285.1 Sceloporus undulatus
TGCAGGCACTGGATGAATCCCAGGTTTTTCAGAGGGATTGCCCTGTTAGTCTGGTTTGCAACAAAATAAGCATAAGCCAAGTGGCCTCTTACTGATTTATTATTTCAGGCACTTTCATGCCTCATCTTACAGGTTCAAATCTATGGGGAGATGGGATCTGACTGGGGCTGAGGGGTTCAACAGAGCCTCCTGAGTAGCAGAAGAAGCCATGATGGGCAGCATTGGAGAGGAGAAGATACACAGGGGTAAACTTACTTTTCGTGCTGGCTGCAACATCCAGAATCCCCAGCCAGCATGAGTAGAGGCAGCCTGAACATTTTGGTTGGTGCTCACTGTACAAATAAGAAGTTCACGTAGAGTCGATGAAACAAAAGAAAGAGAAAATAGGACCGAAACAAGCACTGGTGTGTCCTGTAAAGTGAGCAAAATGCATAGTTAAAACCTCTGACTTGCTGCTTTTCGGCTTGTCTTCTTCAGCAACTTGAATTCACTCCTGTCTTTCTCCTCAAACTGAGACCTACAAGCCAGGGACTCAGGCTCAACTCAGGCTTGCATCCTTCTTCGCTAAAATGAGTCCCAAGCTTGTTGCGGGCAATTAGCTTACACTTTGTAAAACACTTAGGGAGTGCTTAAGTGCACTGATAAGCAGTATTACTATTGCTATTTCCAACTTATGGAGACCCTAAGGTGATCCTATGGCAAGATTTGTTCAGAGGGGTTTTTGCCTTTGCCTTTCTCTGAAGCTGAGAGGGTGTGACTTGCCCAAGATAACCCAGAAATTCGAACCCTGATATCTCAGAATCCCAGCCCATCACTCATATACCATGCTGGCACTAGTCAAGCACAACTGAATAGATTATAATATTGAAACACAAATAATTTAAAAAGCAATTTAAATGTGCCTTAATAAAAAAAGGGTAGCAATCCCCCTCCACCCCAAAAAAGTTCCTTTCTCACCACCGGACCTGGGGACAGCTTGATAACATTTTGGCTGTCTAGAATGAGCTAGAAGTAACTCTTTAGGGCATGGGAGGAATTAAACCTTGAGGGTTGTGAAATATCTGACTTGTCAGGTTGAATGCTCAGTTACACATTAGCCCTTTAAGTGTTGCAGGGTAGTTGTTTTTAATACAGCTTGTTTTAGCTAAACATGATGGTTAAGTACAATAAAATCCAGTACAGTACCGTTATTGGGCCAACCAGAAATGCATGAAATATATGTTGCAAACTTTCAAAGCTCCACTTGCTTCTTCATCAGGCAAAGATGTTAAAGATCATACAGGAGAAAGAAAGAAAGAAGTCATGGGCCTACATTTTGTCAAGATGCTGTTATAGTTGTTGTTGTTATCAGTTAAAATGACAGGTACAAAGGTCCAATGTTGTTAGGTACGAAGGGGTATCCATGGAGGCAGAAACAATTTCTCTTTTTTAACCATGTTGGCTCTGGGGGAGACAAAGGGTCATAAAATCCGGGGGGGGGGAATAAACTTGATTCTTC
>NW_024827901.1:0-1498 GCF_019175285.1 Sceloporus undulatus
GATCTACTGCACTGCTTAACTTATCAAAATGCACATCTTTCCAAACCAGAAGACCTCCTGGCCAATTCTGATTTTGATTGCCCCATGCCCCATTTTTGGCATTGTGGGCAGCTACAAGCTTAACATACTGTATTCCTCATTCTGGTTGAACAGAATGTGATCCAGCCACACATGATTCACAGGAGTTTGTGGTCCCCCCCCACAAAAAACCTCCTTAAAGGCTTTGCAGTTTTTACCAGAGTATCCACTGAAATCCATTAATACATATGTGGCCGTCTGTCTGCTTTACATGCATTTGGAAGGCTACACATTTTTGGGATAAGGAGGGCAAATTACTTATGAATAGATGCAAGTTTGCACAGGAAAGTGAAGACAATTTAACCACTGTGAATATGTGAAAATGTGCACTAAAGGCAGAAAACTGTGTCCCCTACCTGCTATAGTTGCCCATGCCATGTCTTAAACACTGAAAGAACACAGTCCATAAGCAAAACAGTATTTCTATAGGGAGATTCACCATACAGAAATTGTCAAAGCCTGTTATGTGGAGGTTCCGAGGAAGAGAAGCAAAATTAGTATCTGCATATTAGTTTATTACACAGTCTTTTTATGATTAATTTTCAGCTTGTCTTGTGTTGCTAGTTGATTAAAAGCTTTTAATAATCTCCTAAAAACTTGCTATGATTGTGACAATAAAATAGTATCATCTGCATACATGAGAACTGATATTATCCTAGGTTCCAATTTAGGGAGTACATAGTTGTCATTATCCCTTAAATCAATTATTAATGAATTAACATAAACATTAAGCAATGTTGGTGCGTTTTTTTCTGAAGATGTTTTTAACTTTGTAATGCTATGCATTATTTTTACATTGTATAGTGTGCCCTTGCTTTATGTGGGGGATCTGTTCCGGACTCCCCTGCATAAAGTAAGTTCCGCGCATGCTTGAGCCCCATTTAAATGAAGAGGGCTTGTGCATGCAGTGGTGTGCTGGCAATGCGGTATGAACGCCACAGGCACGTGCCCCATTACTCCCTCTGGGATGCGTCACCCCTTCCTCCCTGCGCGGCTTTCAGGGTATGCTGAAAGCCGCGTAAAGTGCACCCGATATGACGCAGGCGCACTGTATTTAATGTTTATATTTTATGCTTTATATGGATTACTTTTTGTAATGGTGTACGGTATACAAACAAACTTATTTACTACCACTTATTACACAGTCAGCATTTTTTCTGTTAGGTATAGTTTATCTACACTTATCCAGTCTTCTGCTGTCTGTGTGCCTCTGTGGGTTTGTAGACATTTTAAGGATTTTAATTTCTTAAGAGTGAGAAATGGATAGCATATCAACAAGTCATGTCAAAATCCATAATTTTGTCCCCCAAACCTTCCCTTGACGTATACACGAGTATATATGGCTTGTTATTATGTGCCTTCAAGTCCTTTCCAACATATGACCACCCTGAGGCCAACCTCTCACAGGGTTTTCTTGGAC
>NW_024827902.1:0-694 GCF_019175285.1 Sceloporus undulatus
TCTGTCAATACCTGCCCCCAACTTTCTTCAGCCAACATCCCCCACATTGCAAAAGCTATCATTCCCATAAATATTCTTCACATTTATAACAAATCCCAGCCCCTGAACTACCTAACCTATACCACAACCCACAATCCCCAGCTAAATTTACAATCCAAAGTGATTATCAATACTATTAGCAATGAAAACCTAAAAATAACAAAATACAACTTTAAAACACAAACAGACATATCGACAGACAAAGCTTACAAACAAAATCACAAGAGCCTTTTCTTGGCACCACTGGATTGAAAACATATTTTTTGTATTCATTATTGACAAAAATAATGTTAATTCATTACTGGGATTTGTATGGTTTCTCTCCTGTGTGGATTCTCTGATGTCTCAATAGGTCTGATTTCCGAGAATAACAGTTCCCACAATGCTGGCATTTGTATGGCTTTTCTCCTGTGTGGATTCTCTTGTGTCTTGCTAGGTTTGACTGCCGAGAAAAACCTTTCCCACAATGCTGGCATTTGTGTGGCTTCTCTCCTGTGTGGATTCTCTTGTGTCTTGCTAGGTTTGACTGCCAAGAAAAACCTTTCCCACAATGCTGGCATTTGTATGGCTTCTCTCCTGTGTGGATTCTCTTGTGTCTTGCTAGGTTTGACTGCCGAGAAAAACCTTTCCCACAATGCTGGCATTTGTGTGGCTT
>NW_024827902.1:794-1498 GCF_019175285.1 Sceloporus undulatus
TAGGTTTGACTTCTGAGAGAAACATTTCCCACAATGTTGGCATTTGTACGGCTTCTCTCCTGTGTGGCCTCTCTTATGTGTCACTAGGTTTGACCTCTGAGAAAAACCTTTCCCACAGTGCTGGCATTTGTATGGATTCTCTCTTGTGTGGCCTATCTGATGTCTCACTAGGACTGACTTGTAAGCAAAATTTTTCCCACAATGCTGACATTTATGTGACTTCTTTCTTGTGTGGATTCTCTCATGACTTACAAGTGATTCTGTAAACAAGGAAAATGCCAGACAAGATTGAATCTCAGCGTTCAGAGAAGAAGATGTTACCCCAAAATTTAGCCCCACGTTCACCCCTCCCTATTTTAGATTAGATTAATAAAGTTGGTGTGAGTGGCCTGAGCATGACCCTGTTCTGGATGCCCCCAAATCCATATAATGATTGTATCCTTACTCATAAGATCTAGCAAAGAAGAGACTGAATGGGGACTGCCGTGAGGGAATCAGTGGAAGCAGTCAAAGGACTGTTGAAATAATATTTCACTAAACATGTGAAAAAATACTTTGATTGACAGGTGGAATCATATCCTGTGAGACTGCCATAGAGTCCTGAGTCAGAGCCCAAGGCATGATGCAAGATAACTGCAGAAGTCACTTCATGCTGTTTGGCTCCAGGAGATAACGCACAACCAGTATACAGCTCACATGCAGAT
>NW_024827903.1:0-1498 GCF_019175285.1 Sceloporus undulatus
ATTGTTCTGGGTCCTGTTCTCTGGAGCAGCAGAAAACAAGCTTCTTCACTCCTCAATACGACATCCCTTCAAATATTTAAATAGGGCTATCATATCACCTCTTAACAATCTCTTCTCCAGGCTAAACATCCCCAGCTTCCTAAGTCGTTCCTCATAGGGATTTGTTTCCAGACCCTTAACCATTTTAGTTGCCCTCCTTTGGACACACTCCAGTTTCTCAACATCCTTTTTAAAGTGTGGTGCCCAGAACTGGACACAATATTCCAGGTGGGGCCTGACCAAAGCAGAATAAAGTGGCACTATTACTTCCCTTGATCTAGACACTATACTTCTATTGATGCAGTCTAAAATCGCATTGGCCTTTTTAGTTGCCACATCACACTGTTGACTCATGTTCAACTTGTGGCCTACTTGGACTCCTAGATCCCTTTCACACATAGTCTCCTTAAGCCATGTATCCCCCATCCTATTTCTATGCATTTCTGCCCAAAGTGCAGTACCTTATAGTTCTCCGTGCTGATTTCCATTTTGTTAGCTTTGGCCAATGTTTCTAATCTATTCAGGTCATTTTGAATTTTGATCCTGTCCTCTGGAGTATTAGCTATTGCACCTAATTTGATCTTGTCTGCAAATTTGATAACTATGCTCCCAATTCTGTCCTCCAAGTCATTGATAAAGATGGTGAATAGCACTAGGCACAGGACAGAGCCCCACTGGACACCCCACTGGTCACTTCTCTCCAGGATGAAGAGGAGCCATTGCTGAGCACCCTTTGGGATCGACCAGTCAACCAATTACAAATCCATGTAACAGATGCCTTGTCTAGCCCACATTTCACTAGCTTGTTTGCAAGAATGTCATGGGGAACCTTGTGAAAGGCCTTACTGAAATCAAGATATACTATATCCACTGCATTCCCTTCATCTACCAAGCTGGTAATTTTATCAAAGAAAGAGATTAGATTTGTCTGGCATGACATCTTTCTCTGAAACCTTTGTTGACTTTTTGTGATTATGGCATTGCTTTCTAGATGTTCACAGACTCTCTGTTTAATGATCTGCTCTTGAATCTTTACTGGTATTGATGTCAGACTAACTGGACGACAATTGTTGGAACCCTCTTTTCCTCCCTTTTTGAAGATGGGGACAATGTTTGCCCTCCGCCAGCCTGCTGGGACTTCTCCTGTTCTTCAGGAGTTTTCAAAGATTATTGTCAATGGCTCTGATATTACATTTGCCAATTGTTTTAATACCCTTGTATGTAGTTCATCTGGTCCTGGAGACTTATATTCTTTTAGATTAAACAGGCATTCCTGTACTATCTCTGTACTTATTCTGTGCTTAAACTCCCCTATTCTGTCCTTTGCTCCATTATCCTCAGGTTGAACACCCTTTGCCTTTTCTGAGAAGACTGAGGCAAATAAAGTGTTGAGTAATTCTGCCCTTTCTCTGTTAGCATTTTGCCATCTACTGCACAAAGGGGCCTGCCATTTCCTTCT
>NW_024827904.1:0-1498 GCF_019175285.1 Sceloporus undulatus
CCAAGCCAAAGATGTATCCCATGACACCCTGGGAAATGAGCACGCTCAAGGAATTTATTGAGAAAAACCTGGTCAGGGGGTTTATTCGCTCTTCCAGCTCGCCTTTCGGGGCTCCAGTATTTTTCAGGGAAAAGAAGGATGGAACTCTGAGACTGGTAACGGACTATAAAAACCTGAATGCCATAAGCACCTGCAGTAAATATCCACTTCCTCTGATGAAGGATATGCTGAGCTGGCTATCCACCGGGAAGGTTTTCACTAAATTGGATTTGCGGGATGCTTACTTCAGAGTAAGAATTAAGGAAGGAGATGAGTACAAAACCGCATTCCATTGTCCTCTAGGGGCGTTTGAATATTTGGTTCTTCCTTTTGGTCTTTCGGGAGGGCCTTCTTGCTTCATGAAGCTTATACACGAAGTCCTGCATGATCTACTCTTTGAAGGAGTGTTAGTGTACCTAAATGACATTTTGATCTATTCTCAGGACCTGAACAGCCATGTGCAACTGGTCAGAAAAGTGTTGAAGAGGCTACTGGACCACAAACTGTATGTGAAACTGTCCAAATGCCACTTCCACACAGATAAACTTGACTTTCTGGGTTACAGGGTGTCTACTCAGGGACTGCACATGGACCCACACAAGGTCCAAGATGTTCTGAATTGGCCTGAGCCCAAAACGCGCAAGCAGGTGCAGAGATTCCTGGGATTTGCAAACTTTTATAGACAATTCATCCCTGATTTTGCTCAAGTGGCTTTGCCTATTACTAATCTGTTGAAAACCTCTACCGGGGAAGGGAGGAAAAGGCAGGGGCAGACCCCCCTGGGAACAGAAAAACCCAAGCTCTCTACCAAGATTAATTGGACCCAGGAGTGCACTAAGGTGTTTGAAGGTTTGAAGCAGTTGTTTAGCTCAGAGCCAATACTTAAGCACCCCCACCCCGAGCAGCCTTTCGTAGTGCAGGTGGACGCCTCAGATGCAGCAGTGGGAGCAGTGTTATTGCAGAGGGATGAGGGGGGCCAACTCAGACCTTGTGCCTATTCCTCCAAGAAGTTTGATTTGACGCAAGCAAATTGGCCATGCTGGGAAAAGGAATCGTTTGCTATTAAGTGGGCTTTAGACACTTGGAGGCAATTCCTGGAGGGGGCTTCCCACCCCTTCGAAGTATGGACGGATCACAGGAACTTAGAGGCATTGCAGACTCTTAGGCAGTTAAGCCCAAAACAGCGCCGATGGGCTAAAGATTTTTTTAAATTCAATTTTACTATAAAATTCATCCCAGGGAGGGAGAATGTGTTGGCTGATGGTCTTTCACGGATGCACAGGCCTGGGGAGAAGAAGGAGTTGGAGAAACAGGCTCTGTTCACCACACAACAACTGGGGCTAGGGGTGACCACACGAAGCCAGGCAAAAAGGAACAAGAGCAGGCATCCCCAGGCTTAGACCCCCTGTTATGAGAGATCCTCCAAGCCTACGAAGGGGATCAAGGATTTAATAATTTG
>NW_024827905.1:0-699 GCF_019175285.1 Sceloporus undulatus
TAGTTCTGCTGTGTCTTTGCTCCTCTTCCTCTCAATTCTTGGTGTTTACACTCAAATTTCACATATAGAGATTCAGTACTTCTTGTCTTCTTGGTCAAGACAAGGTCCTACTGAATGGTCAACCTAAGTCCTGCCGATCTTATTGGGGCAGCACTGTGTCCTCTAGCTTTGGATCTCCTTTACCGCCCCCCTCCATTTATTGATTTCCTGTCACCCTTTTCTCCCTCCGTTTCCAAGAGTTTCCCCTTTCCTAGACTAGCCCTGTGACTTTGTCCAAACCTTTTTCCACCGCTAGGTTTTAACTGCAATAAATGAATTGATAGTCCATCCGAACATCTAGGTATCCTCATTGCCTACCTGCCATGCTGAAGCCAAAGATCCTCTCAGTTTCTTTTATAAACAGCTGGAGACCTGGACTCCTGACCTCCTTACTATTGAAGTGTCCAGTAAGGAATGGCCAGTAGGAAGATGAAAAATTGTTTAGTTCTGTTTCTATGGTAATTCTGGAGGTTGTGAAGGTGGGGGCATGGAGACAAGAAACCATCTAGGCTGCAAGATTCTACAAAGGTCATAGGAGGAGGAGGAGACTTACGGCAACTTCCAGAAACTGGGGGAAGAAGGTGAAATTGGGATCATACCACCCTTCCTGGCAGACAACTCCATTTCACAAGCTTTTTAAAAAATAAAATTTATTCTTAA
>NW_024827905.1:799-1498 GCF_019175285.1 Sceloporus undulatus
TAGTTCTGCTGTGTCTTTGCTCCTCTTCCTCTCAATTCTTGGTGTTTACACTCAAATTTCACATATAGAGATTCAGTACTTCTTGTCTTCTTGGTCAAGACAAGGTCCTACTGAATGGTCAACCTAAGTCCTGCCGATCTTATTGGGGCAGCACTGTGTCCTCTAGCTTTGGATCTCCTTTACCGCCCCCCTCCATTTATTGATTTCCTGTCACCCTTTTCTCCCTCCGTTTCCAAGAGTTTCCCCTTTCCTAGACTAGCCCTGTGACTTTGTCCAAACCTTTTTCCACCGCTAGGTTTTAACTGCAATAAATGAATTGATAGTCCATCCGAACATCTAGGTATCCTCATTGCCTACCTGCCATGCTGAAGCCAAAGATCCTCTCAGTTTCTTTTATAAACAGCTGGAGACCTGGACTCCTGACCTCCTTACTATTGAAGTGTCCAGTAAGGAATGGCCAGTAGGAAGATGAAAAATTGTTTAGTTCTGTTTCTATGGTAATTCTGGAGGTTGTGAAGGTGGGGGCATGGAGACAAGAAACCATCTAGGCTGCAAGATTCTACAAAGGTCATAGGAGGAGGAGGAGACTTACGGCAACTTCCAGAAACTGGGGGAAGAAGGTGAAATTGGGATCATACCACCCTTCCTGGCAGACAACTCCATTTCACAAGCTTTTTAAAAAATAAAATTTATTCTTAA
>NW_024827906.1:0-1498 GCF_019175285.1 Sceloporus undulatus
ACACCAAAAAATGCTGGTGTTAAAATTCTTATATATAAAATGGGCTAAGACAGTAGCAGATGGTAGTAAGTCCCAGCAGTTAGAAGCTTATTCTTTGGGCTTTCTTGCCTCCAAGGATCCCACCAGTTGCCTGCTTCTAATTTTGAGGGGGTGCCTATGTTGCTCCTGCTTGCTCATTCATAATATGTATGTGCAAGTATTCCAAAAACTGGAAAAATCTAAAATCTGAAATACTTCTGGTCCCAAGGATTTTGGATAAGGGACACTCAACCTGTACATGAAAACATGATTTCTATCATGAAAGCAAAGATATGTGATCCTGACTTCTATTAAAAATCTTCCTTTCATGGATTATAAAAATAAACCTTTGCAACAAATTCCAGTATTGTAACTTGCATGCCATTGCTTGCAGTGGCTGCTGCTTGGTAAGTCAGCACTGGAGGGCTTGTATGTATTCCCTACACTATTGAAAATGTAGCGTCTGTGAATATGAATCAGTTACAAACACGTAACTTTAGGTTACACATTCATAATTGTGATAATTAATTCCAGCTATTGTGTGAATGTCAAACACATCAGGACATGGAATTTAGTCAGTACAGTTGTGAGATAGTAATGAGAGATGAAACATAGTGGAGCTTTTTTTAATTAAAAAAATGTATATTTTCATCCAAGATAGCCTTGCTTCTCAAAAGCAGTTGTAAAATATTGCAGAGTATAATTGTGATTTGAATTATGCTTCCCCCAAGTTAAGTTGTGAAATAACTACAGCAGTACAAACGTCTGTGTTCACTTTTTCCTCTTTGAGCACATTTTCAAACATTTCCCTGAAACTATGAGGACTAGAAACATGTCATTTACAAAAAAAGGCAAGCAGAGATTTGCCAAACTGAATTCCAGGTTAAATGCACAACCAATGAGTTCTGTCTGGTCTTGCTCCAGATTGTATAATAATCACTCCTTCATGATCTTGTGGACAAGCTCTACCAGAAATGGATTTTCCTCATGCATCTCCTTAAGAGCAGAGCTCTGAAATGTTACCTTTTTTGCTACAGGTCTCAAATTACCCCAACTAATGTGGTTGAGTAACTCTTGGAGTTATAGCCCAAAAATAACTATTCCAAGCTCTGCTCAAGTAGATCTAGGACAGCATCCCCCTGGAACAACTTGGTTATAATAATTAAGAAGAGTAAAAAGTTGAAAAAATAATACAATTATTAATATGAATCTGCTTTTGCTTCTTCACTCAAAGATCTCTATTGCTGATTAGAAAGGCAAAATGGGCTGTATAATGGGGAAATTGAATTCCCCTGAAAATCTGTCTCTCTCTGTGTTGTGTGTCTTCAAGTCATTTCTGACTTATGTCAGCCCTAAGGCTACCTTATTATGGAGTTTTCTTGGCAATATTTGTTTAGAGGAGGTTCACCATTGCCTTCCCATGAGGCTGAGAGCATATGATTTGCCTAAGGCCACCCAGTGCATTTCATGGCTGAGATGG
>NW_024827907.1:0-1498 GCF_019175285.1 Sceloporus undulatus
TATCTGAGTGTCAAAAGTGACCTCTTATTTTTCTCTTGCTTTGGTTTACAAAGAATCTCCCTTTCAGACATATAAAGGAAAATCTACCTTCTTAAACTTGTGATTCCAGACAACAGCACTGCCGTTCATGGTGAACCTTTTGCCTGCAGAAGCCTGGGGATCAATTCCTCCGACTCGGACTTTTTGGAAAGATTGATTAGAGTAAGTGACCAAGTTGATGACATCAAATCCAGAGGCCAGATCCCCATTCTCATTGAAAAAGACTTCTTCCCCAGCACTATTGTTAAAATGGATGTATCTCAGAAATGAGCGTAGCTGAATTGGAGCAGGGGGGAAAAAAAGATTATTATGTGGTTTAGCCAAATTAAAGCTGCTTCAGGTCACTTTGGAGGTATGCTGTTTAAATGATGCATGTGTCCTAAGAGGCTGAAAGCTACGCCAAAGGCACGCTCCAGTCCCAAGGACTGGAGCACAGCTTTGGTGCATCTTCTGGCCTCCTGCGATTAGGGTGCCAGGGGCCAAGCTTACCTCTACCACGAGGAAGTCTTTCTCTATCGCTGCCCCGGCCCTTTGGAACACGCTGCCCTCAGAGCTCCGCTCGGCCACCTCCCTGGCCCAATTCAGAAAGGATGTTAAAACCTTTCTGTTTAAGATCTCATTCCCCCAATCACAGTCCTAGCAGGCCTCCTTGTACTCCTTGTACTCTGCAAGAGGATTGGCTAACGGGGGCTTTTGTTTTGTCTTGTTTTTATATTTGATTGTGAAGATGTTACTGTTTTTAAATTGTTACTTGCTTGTTTTATGTTGTAAACCGCCCTGATCTCAGGAAGGGCGGTATATAAATAAAAGTTTTATTTTATTTTTATTTATTTATGTGTCATTTAAACAGCAAAGTAACCCAAAGGAGATTTATTTTGGCCTGTCTGTTTGGGCCCTTCGTGGGAATAGGGATTTGTTTTCCAACTAGGTAGCTATTCTGGCATACTGTCTTTATTCTAGGTCCAGATTCTTCATTTCTTATCACACAAATGAAAAGTTATGATGGTATAGAAAAACTAAAACTGGTTAAATACAATTTCCTATTCAAACAGAGGAGTAAATTAAGAGAGCTAACAAGTACTTAAAAATAGAATGAAAGGGGGAAAAGAAGTACAACTTCTGCCATGAAATGACTCTTCTGCTGCCAAAACTCTTTCTGAACAAAGGCTAATGAAATGAGTGCAGAGAGGTAGCCTGCCTGGGTTCCCATGGAATGGACTTTCACAGCCTTGGAGCAACCAGCAAGAAGACTCTCACCACATCATCGCACTACACTCTTACATAGTGCTGCAATTCCTCTTTTACTGCTCTGGCTACCTCCTGTTGCATTTTCAGGTTTGTATTTCAGTGAGACCTAAATGTCCCTCCTTAAACTGCAAATCCCAGAAGACAACAGGACACAGCCAGAGCAGTTGAGAGTGGAATAATAATGCTATAATAGTGTAGTGCTGTAACCTAG
>NW_024827908.1:0-1498 GCF_019175285.1 Sceloporus undulatus
ATGGAGGAATCGCCAAGGCTTTGCTGCTGGTGCTGCTTCTTCCGCTGGTGGCCTTTGCAGGAAGGGAAAGAGTGTGCCAGGGGTTCAGCAGTCTCCTCTCCCTCCCTCCGTCTGAGGAGAGTTGGAGGAAGTCGGAATGGAGCCCAAGGTAAGAAGCTAGACTCAGGAGGGAAAGGCAGGAAAGGAAGGCTTTGCTTTGTACATACAGCTCTGTCTGTCTATGTTGTTGTTGTTGGTGTGTGTGTGTGTGTGTGTGTGTGTGTTTGCTTCTTGTTGCTGGGAATGGAGCTGAGGACTGAAGAGAGAACAACGTGTGAGTTTTGTGCAAATTCTGAACATCTGTGCATCAAAGAGTCCAGTGTGTTGAAATAGCAAAGAACTTTATTGAGAACACATAGTCAGAAATTCAGATTTTAAGTCAGAACTGCCCTCCCCAAGCCAAAGAATACATTAAAGCCCCAAAACCTAAACCTTCACCCTCTTCCAAACATAGCCCCCACCTCCAATTCCCACAGTCTATGCCCCACAGGTAACAAGGCCCCCTTTGCCATTCCCAGAAACTAGCCCCCTTTCTGCTAATACTAACCCACAACATTTTCAGTCAACATCCCACAAATCTCAAATACTATCATTTTCATTACTATTCTAGCCGGCTGCAACAAATCCCACCCCTCTATCTAGCTAACCTATACCACAACCCATAATCCCCAGCCAAGTTTATAATTAAAAGCAATGATCTATACTAATAACAATAAAAACCTAAACTTAACACAATATAAATTTAAAACAGACATATGGACAGACAAACTTAACACACAAAATCACAAGTGTCTTTTCTTATCACAACTGGATAGAACATATATTTTTTGTATTCCTTCTTGACTTCTTGTTAGTTCACTTCTGGGATTTGTATGGCTTCTCTCCTGTGTGGATTCTTTGATGCCTCACTAGGTCTGACTTCCAAGAAAAACATTTCCCACAATGCTGGCATTTGTATAGCTTCTCTCCTGTGTAGACTCTGTGATGTCTCACTAGGTCTGACTTCGAAGTAAAACATTTCCCACAATGCTGGCATTTGTATGGCTTCTCTCCGGTGTGGACTCTCTGATGTATGACAAGGATTGACTGGTAAGCAAATCGTTTCCTAAAATGCTGGCATTTTTGTGACTTCTTTCCTGTGTGGACTCTCTCATGAATCAAATGTTCATCTGTAAAGAAGGACAATGACAGATGAGACTGAAAATCAGAATTAAGACAGGAGGGTGTTACCCCATGATTTAGCCCTCATTAACCCCTCCTTATTAGAGATTAAATTAATAAAGTTGCTGTGAGTAACCCAAGCATGACCCTGCTGCTTATGCCCCTAAATCCATGGAATGATTGTATCCTTACTCATAGGAGCTAGCAAAGAATGGGAACTGCCATGAGGGAATCAATGGAAGCAGATATTCAAAGGACTGTTGAAAAAAATTTCCAATAAACATGTGCAAAAATACTT
>NW_024827909.1:0-1498 GCF_019175285.1 Sceloporus undulatus
GATGAAGCAGAGAGGACACAGCAAGGCAGCAGCCTTGCCAGGGACATTTCTCCTCCCTCCCAGGACGCTGTGAGTGCCCTGCCTGGGGCTTTAAAAGGGAGGCCCTCTTCCACCTCCACACGGACGAGGCAGAGAGGACACAGCAAGGCAGCAGCCTTGCCAGGGACATTTCTCTTCCCTCCCAGGACGCTGTGAGAGCCCTGCCTGGGGCTTTAAAAGGGAGGCTCCCTTTCACCTCCACACGGATGAAGCAGAGAGGACACAGCAAGGCAGCAGCCTTGCCAGGGACATTTCTCCTCCCTCCCAGGACGCTGTGAGTGCCCTGCCTGGGGCTTTAAAAGGGAGGCCCTCTTCCACCTCCACACGGACGAGGCAGAGAGGACACAGCAAGGCAGCAGCCTTGCCAGGGACATTTCTCCTCCCTCCCTGGACACTGTGAGTGCCCTGCCTGGGGCTTTAAAAGGGAGACTCCCTTCCACCTCCACACAGACGAGGCCAGAGAGGACAACAGCAATGCTGACTGGCCTTGCCCCAGGGACATTTCTCCTCCCTCCCTGGATGCTGTGAGTGCCCTGTCTGGGGCTTTAAAAGGGAGGCTCCCTTCCACCTCCACACAGACGAGGCAGAGAGGACACAGCAAGGCAGCAGCCTTGCCAGGGACATTTCTCCTCCCTCCCTGGACGCTGTGAGTGCCCTGCCTGGGGCTTTAAAAGGGAGGCTCCCTTCCACCTCCACACGGACGAGGCAGAGAGGACACAGCAAGGCAGCAGCCTTGCCAGGGACATCTCTCCTCCCTCCCTGGACGCTGCGAGTGACCCGCCCGGGAAACAACTGCGGGTATAGGAGGACACCTAATTTTGTTACTTTTGGGGATAAAATGAGATGTTATAGACACAAGCGGAAGGGAGGGAATGTATAGATTACTTCTGTTTTCTTTCTCTCTTTTTTCCTCTTCTGCTGTAGTAGGTGAATGGCGGACCGAAAGCTGAGGGGGACGTTATCCCAACTCAGTTGAAGTAAGGTTTGGGCAAGGTTTATAGAAAGAACAGAAATTGTGTTAAAATTTACTTTTTTTTTTGTTCCTATCTAATAACAAACTGTTTGACCTAATTGTAAGCAATACATAGATGTTGCATAATGATTAATAGGGAAAGAGAAGTATAAAATAACCTTGCAAAGCTCCCAATTGTAGTAATAAAGGGACATATACACTTCTCAAACAACAGAGGGAGCATCCCTTACATTACTAAGGCCCTAGGGCAAAAGTGACGCCCACCTTTTTAGTTTTTTTTTATTTTTTAAAATTAAGGGTACAAATCTGCGGAGAACAAGGGGAGAAAAATAATAGAGCGGGAATCACAACAGAAGAAAGGTTCTTGACTGAAAATACAAACCATAATCCTTAGGAGAAAAAAAATACAAACAAATATACAAACAAACAAAAAAGAAACAAAAAAAGAAAAGAGAGATACAACATGAGCATGGAACTTGAGGAACA
>NW_024827910.1:0-1498 GCF_019175285.1 Sceloporus undulatus
TTGCGGCCAAGTAAGGTCCAAAACACACGGCAGCAATAGTCCATTTTGAGAGCGCTTTAACTGCCATGGCCCAGTGCTAGGGAATCCTGGGAAATGGAGTTTATTGTGGCACCAGAGCTCTCTGACAGAGAAGGCTCAATGTTGCACAAAACTACATCTCCCAGAATTCCCTAGCACTGACCCAAGGCTACTACTGTCTTTCAGATCCAGTTTGCCCCAAATCCTTTATGAGGCCAGAAACCCCTTTGTTAGGAAGCGAACCCCAAATATCTCAGGAAGGCTCTATGTTTCCCAAGGCTAGGGTTGCCATAACCCGGTTGCAACTGGGTTTTTCCCGGTTTTGGCTGCACCTGCCCGGTCACGGCACGGGTGCAGCCAAAAACCGGGAAAAGCTCGGATGCAGCGGGGTTGCTGGGCAACCCTGGGGCCTCGCTGCCCTCCTCCTCCTCCCCCGCGCGACCATGCGTAGGGGAGGAAAAGGAGGGCAGCGAGGCCTGAGGAGGAGGAGGCTGCAGGGAGGCGGCGCCTCTTGGGCGCAGCTGCGCCAACCTCCCCGCCTCCCTGCAGCCTCCTCGCATCCTTCCTGGCCTCCGCTGGGGTCAGGAACAAGGCGAGGCCACGGCCCTTGCCGGCGGGCTCCTCGCCTCCTTCCAGGTCCCGGTGGGGACCAGGAACGAGGCGAAGCCGCGATCCTGGCCTCCGATCAAGGCAGGGCCCAGGCAGGGAGGGAAAGCCTCCTTAAGTGGAGGCTTTCCCTCGCCGCTTGGCCTCCTCTCCCCGCCACGATCGCGAGCTAAAATGTAGGACATAATTTTCAAATGTAGGACACGTGTGTCCTATATTTGAAAATTTTGTCCTACATTTTCCCGGTTTGGAGGTCCGGCACTATGGCAACCCTACCCAAGGCCCCCTCCCTCCAGGGCCTCCTTCCACTCTTCCCTCAGTCTCTCTTTCTCCTGAAGGCCTCAAATGACAACTGCCAAGTGCTGAGAGAGAGGCAGAGGCAGCCATTTTGTGTTCCGGAGACCATTTTGTGCTGCTTGTGACTGTGGGGAATAATGTTCCAGAACCTTCTCTGAGGCCTCAGTTGAACAGAGGCATCTTTTTCTTTCTTGAGGCTCCAGAGAGAGAAGGAGGCCAGGCTCCTTGGGCCAAAAGGAAGGAAGTGTGGCTCTTTGTGTGTCTTTTATGTTTCTTTTCTGAGAGGGTTTTCTTATTACACAGCTCTGCTTCTTCTGGGGAAAATGGGTTTTGAAAGGGATCAGAAATGGGGAGGATAGTTTTAATACAAGCCTTATTCTTCTTCATAAACATTGGGCTTTGGCTACTATCTCTGTTTTTAATAACTGTTTTAATAACTGTACAGTAATTTAATGGTATTTTATTTTGGATGGGAGGCTTACGGTTAGGGTTTGGGATGTCATGAAACATGTTTTTAATGTATTGTATGAATATTTTTTATTGTAAGCTGCTAAAAGTTGGCCATTCTTGTGTAGTA
>NW_024827911.1:0-1498 GCF_019175285.1 Sceloporus undulatus
AAGGTGGAATCTCTTTTCCTGAAGCTTGCATCCATTGTTCCAGGTCCCAGTCTCTAGAGAAGCAGAAAACAAGCTAGACCCCTCCTCAATATGACATCCCTTCAAGTATTTAAACAGAGCTATCACGTCACCTTTTAACCTTTGCTTCTCCAGGCTAAACATCCTCAGCTCCCTAAGTCGTTCCTCATAGGACATGGCTTCTAGACCCTTCACCATTTTGATCGCCCTCCTTGGGACATGCTCCAGTTTCTCAACGTGCTTTTTGAATTGTGGATCCAAGAACTGGACACAATATTCCAGGTGGGCTTTGACCAAAGCACAATAGAGTGGCACTGTTACTTCCCTTGATCTAGACACTATACTTCTATTGATGCAGCCTAAAATTGCATTGGCCTTTTTAGCTGCTGCATCACACTGTTGACTCATGTTCAATTTGTGGTCTACTTGGACTCCTAGATCCCTTTCGCACATAGTTTCATTCAGCCAGGTGTCACCCATCCTATATCTGCATTTCATTTTTCTGCCCTCAGTGCAGTACCTTATATTTCTCTGTGTTGAAATTCATTTTGTTAGCTTTGGCCCAGCTTTCTAATGTATTAAAGTCATTCTGAAGTTTGATCGAGTTCTCAGGGGTATTAGCTAATACTTCTAATTTGGTGTCAGCTGCAAATTTGATAAATATACTGCCAATTCTGTCATCGAAGTCACTGATAAAGATGTTGAACAGCACTGGGCCCATGACACAACCCTGTGGGACCCCACTGGTCACTTCTCTCCATGATGAAAAGGAGCCATCATTGAGCACCCTTTGGGTTCGGCCAGTCAACCAGTTACAAATCCATTTAACCGAGTGTTCAAAAAGGTTTAAATCGCTTTAGCATGTTTCCTGGGGAGAAAATGGTTTGAAACCAAATTGAATGCAATGGGTCCTTGGTGCAAATATCTCAGACAAAAAGGATTAGCACACTGGCTCCCAGTCCTTCGTGGCTCTCAATTCCTATCATGTTCACAAGCCAATATAAAGCACAATCTGAGGGTGACACTCCCAGATGCAGCTCAACAATAACATAGAAGAGTACGGAAGCAAATATCCAGATATATAGATATTGGTAATGCACTGACCACTTTCCACACTTAAAAATAAATCACAAACACAGTTGATTTCATCAAAATCCTTGGAGATTCTCTCTCTTGAGTTGCAAGCTCTCCTCTCCGACTTCCATCAACTTGACTATCTCTTGTACACAGAACTCCAATCCAATCCACACCAATCCGCATGTGAGCTGTATACTGTATTGGTTGTGAGCCATCTCTTGGTGCCAAACATCAAGAAGGGACCTCTGCAGTTAGCTTGCATCATGCCTTGGGCTCTGACTCAGGACTCTATGGCAGTCTCAAAGGAGATGATGCCACCTGTCAATCAAAGTATTTTTGCACATGGAATATTTTTTTCAACAGTCCTTTGACTATCTGCTTCCACTCATTCCCTCAAGGCAGT
>NW_024827912.1:0-1498 GCF_019175285.1 Sceloporus undulatus
TGGAAAGTAAGGCTTCCTGAGGGTATATATACCAAGTGGGCTCACTTGGTATATAATAGCTCTGAGTGGCAGATGTTTTAAAGAGCTGCTCTCTAGGCTACGCCAGTGCGCCAGGTGGGGAGAGGAGGAGCGGACCCCGAACCAGGAACAAGGCGTGGGGGGCCCCCAAACTGGGCCGTGATCGTGAGGGGCCCCCCAAAAGCGTGATTGTCACAGGGGCCGCCGGGTTATGGCATCCCTACCCGTGGATAACAAAATCCGTGGATGCTCAAGTCCCATTAAATATAATGACATAGCAAAATGGTGTCCCTTATAAAAATAGGAAAATCAAAGTTTGATATTTGAAATTTGTACTTTTTTTGAACATTTTCCAATTGTGGATGTTTGAATCTGTGCATAAAAAATCCATGTATAAGAAGGGCCAACTGTATTGGGAGTGCCAATACACTTGATAGTTCTTCTGAGAAATCTCTGCTCAAGACACTGTCAGAACAGACTATGGAGAAACACAATGGTTCCCAACAGGCAAGACTGCATATTATTGCCAGACTTATTCAACTTGTACACAGAAAATATCATACAAAGAACAGGGCTAGACTAGAAGAAGGAGTGAAGACAGGAGGAAGGAACTTCAACAATCTAAGACAGGAGTAGGCAACCTACGGCCTGTGGGCTGGATGCGGCCCGGCGAGGCCTTGGGACCAGCCCCAGCCCAGTCCTGCCGCCGATTGCCGCCGGGGCCTTTGGGGGGCAATTGTCTATAGAGGCCTCAGAAATATGCATTTATATTAACATTTTTATAAAAATCAGCAAATTTTTTCGCATGTCCTCCATTTTTTTTAAAAAAGTGTCTTCCATTTGAAAATTTTGTCCTACATTTGTCCTGGTTTATTTATATATTTAATTTTTAAAACGTATTTAATTATTTATTTTTTGGCTTTGGCCCCCCAGTTGTCTGAGGGACAGCAACCCGGCCCCCGGCTCAAAAAGGTTGCCTACCCCTGATCTAAGAGATGAGGAGGACCCAATATTAATAGCTGAAAACATCAATGGCTTGGAACAATTGCTAAGGAAGATCAAGGAAGAAAGTGCAAAGGCAGGCCTGCTGCGGAACATAAAGAAAACAAAAATAATGACCACAGAGGTCCTATATAAATTCTAATTAGACAATGAGGAAATTGAAATAGTCAAAGATTTCTTGTACCTAGGATCAAACATTGCCCAGAATGGAGAATGCATTCAAGAGATAAGAAAAAGACTAGGAATGGGAAGGGCAGCCATGAAAGAGCTAGAGAAGATCCTAAAGAGTAAAGATATACTACTGAGCGCCAAACTTAGGCGGGATACAGACGGGCAGGGGAAGACGTTTTGGAGGTGTATTCTGCTGAATACAGAGCCTCCAGACCGCCCGCCCTGGGGGCGTGGCTAAGGTGTATGGGGCTTCCACATGGGGGGCAGTGAAGACGCCTCACCTGGGCCCGTTTCTGACCTGCAGTTT
>NW_024827913.1:0-1498 GCF_019175285.1 Sceloporus undulatus
TTGGTGCCAAGCTGGAAGGAAAATTTGTAACCCAGAGGGCTGAGATCAAGAGAGAGATCAAGAGAGAGAACTTTAATAGACAACAAGCACCACAAAGCATACAGTGGTCAAATTGATCTCATCGCTCATAGCTCTCTCTTTCTCTCTCTGGAATCTCTTTCTTTTCACATGCAGACTTGGCCTTCCTGGGGATATCCATACTGTACAATTATAGCAGACCAATATCAATTTAGTAGTTGTGGCTGCCACCTAATTGTGAAATCTGAACTTTAGCTGGGATGCTAGAGAGCATACTGACAAATGAATCTGGGTAGCTTGTGATATTTTAGGAATGTCTTCTTACAAGAGGTAAGGAGTGAGGAAGGTCCCTTGGTATTCTCCTGCTCAAGAGCTCTAGTGCTCTGGCAGAGAGGACTATACTAGAATTTCAAGTCCCACACCAAATTATCAAAGTCTTATCTTTATGTAGTGTAAATTACCCAGGGACCTTCCTCACTCCTTAGCCCCTTGTAAGGAGACATTGCTAGAATATTACAAGCTACCCAGATTCATTTGTCAGGTCTTGTTAGGATTTGTTTGAGGACAACAGATAGCCCTGCTCTTAGAAAACAGATGAGAAATCCATCATGCTAAGAATTTGTCACCTATGATACTCACAGCTAGTCCATAGCAGCAAAAAAGAGAAGCCAAAAAGGAGATTGTTCATTCCCAGTGAATGTCTGCAGTTCCTGATGAGAAAAACCACTGAAGGCATTTGTAGAACACACCAAACCTCTGTGAGGTGCTTCTGCATCTACATGGATATCTCCTTCCTATTTATCCTATCTCAGAATCTAGGAAGAGCCAAGGAAGATGTGGCAAAACTTTCTTACTGGAAAGGAGCAAGACAGAGCTGGCCATCTGGTTTTTCTGGTTTTCTCACTTACAGAGCAGAAGGGGAAATAAACAAAGAAACATATTTCCTTTCCTCATATTATAATTATTTATTTTTGTTGCCATGTCCAAGACGGAGCTTCTTGTCTTCCCTCCTAAGCCCACCCTTCAATATTCCTTTTCTGTTTCTGTCAACAACATCTCTATTCAGCCGGTCCAGGAAGCCTGCAGTCTTGGTTTCATTTTCGACTCCTCTCTCTCATTTATCCTTCAGATTCAGGCCACAGCCAAGGTCTGTAGATTTTTCCTCTATAATATTTCCAAAATCTGTCCATATCTCTCTGCTTCTACTGCAAAGACTTTGGTCCATGCCCTAGTGGTCTCTCGACTTGACTACTGCAACCTTCTCTTGGCAGAGCTTCCTCTCTCTCCCCTCCACTCATTGACTTCTGTTCAGCACTCAGCTGCTCGTATTATCTCACTCACTCGCCGGTATGACCATGTCTCCCCCCTTTTGTCATCCCTTCACTGGCTCCCCTTTCCCTTCCGCATTCGGTACAAGCTTCTCCTGCTCACCTTTAAAGCCCTGCATGGGCTGCCCCCTCCCTACCTCTCTGAACTACTT
>NW_024827914.1:0-1498 GCF_019175285.1 Sceloporus undulatus
GTGAAGGGATTCGGTGAGGGACACCAACAGGAATTCGGTGCGGGTATGCCAGTGTGTATTTGGTAAGGGGATGCCAATGGGTATTGGGTAAGGAGATGGATATTTGATAAGGGGATGCCAACAGGAATTTGGTGAGGGGGTGTCAATTGGCATTCGGGGGGATGTCAGTTGGCATTCAGTGAAGGAACACCAACAGGAATTCGATGAGGGGATGCCAATGGTTATTTGGTGAGGGGATGCCAATAGGTATTTGGTGAGGAGGCACCAACAGGAATTTGGTGAAGGGGTGTCAATTGGCATTTGGTGAAGGAACGCCAATTCGGTGAGGGGATGCCAATGGGCATTCGGTGACACCCCATCCGCGTCCCCCCCCCGACACCTCTCCTCCTTCCTTCTCATGGAACTGGCACATTGCCTTTGGGAGGGGGTTGGCGCCTTGCGACCCCGAAGGATGTTACCCGTCCCCTAATTTGGAGGGGGGTATCTCTGCCATCTTAAAGAGAGTTGGGGGTTGTGGCGGCGGCCTCCCTCGGCGCCAGCGTTGGGAGCGCGATGCCCTCCTAGCTGAACCGGACCCCCTTCTCGCCATGTTCAAGATGGAGAAGGCCCTCGGCAACCTCAGCGTGGTGGTGCCAGCGTCGCGCCTCACGCCAGCCTTCCCGCCGGCGGTCAAGGTCGGACTCACGGCGCTGTACACGGCCCTCTACGCCTTGCTCTTCCTCTCAGTCTACGCCCAGCTCTGGCTGGTCCTCTTCTACCGCCACAAGAAGTTCAGCTACCAGACAGTCTTCCTTTTCCTCTGCCTCTTCTGGGCCGCCCTGCGGACCACCCTCTTCTCCTTCTACTTCAGGAACACCCTCAAGGCCAACCACCTGAGCCCCTTCTTCTTCTGGCTTCTCTACTGCTGCCCCGTCTGCCTCCAGTTCTTCACCTTGACCCTCATGAACCTCTACTTTGCCCAGGTAAATGTTAAAATGGCTGCGCTCACCCAGGTTCCTTGTGAGCAAGGATGCTCCTTTGGACTCTTTGGCTCCGGCTGGGAGCACTGAAAGGGCTTTCGGTACATTTGGTGGTTATATTTTCACATCCACCCTCAGCACTATTGCACTATCCTTGGTTTCAGTGTCTGCTATCCTCCAGGCATACAGGGTGATTCAAAAAGAACGGTGCGAAACCGAATAAGAACAGTATGTAGAGAGATCTTGTAGCACCTTTGAGACTAACTGAAAGAAAGATGTTGGCAGCATGAGCTTTCCAAGACTTTGGTCTACTTGCATCTGAGGAAGTAGACTGAAAGAAAGAAAGCCAGTGGGCAAGTGAGGCACCAGGGTTTGCATGCGCTCGCTCTTCTTTCCCATGTGCCTTGGCCAGCTGAAGCAAGCTAGCCAAAGCACTGGGAAAGGCAGGAAGGGTGCATGCGTGTGCGTGTGCACCTCTCCTTACCCATTGCCTTGGCTTGCTGGGCCCAGAGCACCAGGGTAGTGGGGAAGGAGGGGGG
>NW_024827915.1:0-417 GCF_019175285.1 Sceloporus undulatus
ATATTTTTGATTTCTTCACATAGCAAAAGTAAATAGTCTATGGCTGCTCCATTGTCCAGAGTGGCATCTCTAAGTTCATGTTGTTCATCATTTAACATCATGTGAAATTGTTGATTGGATTGAAATATTAGGTTCTGAAGGCCTTGATGCCGTGTGTAGGTTTAAGATACTTGGCTGATGTCCATACTGTGCCTATTGGGGTTGACACTGCTGCACAACCTCTTCCCCAAGTGACGGGGGTTGCTGGTCCTTTCCGCTGTCTCTGGAAACTGTCAATATCACACCAAGGGCCACAGCAGCAGGGAAAATGAAGAAAAATGTTTCTGTGTTGGAAATAAATAATCAGACAATGCAATTAAATTATTCCAGGCAAATCAAATACAACAGATATGGCCCGGTTCACAACCTTTTTGTGTT
>NW_024827915.1:517-1498 GCF_019175285.1 Sceloporus undulatus
GATATTTGCACCATTTTAATTGAGAAGGTGTATCACCTCTAAGATTGAAAAGAAAATGTAAGGCATGTGCCTTTTACTTTGAGAACTGGAGAGCTCAGAAAAGACAGATGGCATTGTGAACAAACTGAACTTGCATTGTTCTCTGAGCATGTGAAGAGTATGAAAAGACAGAAGCAGAGGAAGCAACACTTAGACGAGACAAAGGACAATAGTGAGGCTGTATAGCCTTACTTTCTCACAGAAGAGAACAAAGAAAAATTGTTAGGAACATAGGAAATAGTGGGTAGGAGAGAGAAAAAGAATCTCTCCCCCCTTTTTGAACTTTAAACAGAGAGGGCTATCCATATGGAAGAACATAGAAGAATGGCAATAGCAGACTTTAGTAAAGAAGGTAGGATACCAATTTTAGCAAAAATGAGGAAATCTATTTTAGCAAATCCTTTTCTGCAAGCAGAGCTATGGAGTACAGGATTAAACTCCAAAACAAAAAGGACGAGGCAGAGGAGAAGGAGAGGTTCTCCCCCCCCCAGTAATCCCACTATAGCTAACCCAGATGAAGAGTAAGAGAGACAGATAGACTGTGCTGGTAAGAGAAGCTCTTTCTCTAGGAAACAATGTATAAAGGAAGGAAGCAAAAACAACACAAATGGAGGAAGAGTACGAGAAATTCAGACTTATGAGTTGCAAAAGTGTAGCACAAATCCAAATGCATTAACAAACAGACAAATGAACAATTTCTAGGTGCAAGAGTCTAGACTAGAATCTATTTCTAAACATGTACCACAATTTAGGTAGATGGGATATGTAGTCCTTTAGCCATGAGGACACAAAGCAACCTAGACAAACTTTTTTCCTACTTTAGCCAAGACAGTTTTTGCGGATAGACTGTGCTGACCAAAGTGAGGCTTAACAGAAAGGAAAAGACACTTGAGAACAGGAATTAATCCCTATCGAAAAACCAATGCAGCAAAGACCTTTGGA
>NW_024827916.1:0-1498 GCF_019175285.1 Sceloporus undulatus
CCTAACCCTAGTACGTATCCTATACGTACTACAGTATATGGCGGTTTGTATCCCGCCATAATAAACTTTCAAAATTACCTTGTCGGTTCACTTCATTTTGAAGCAATTCTTCCATTGCCTCTTCCTCAGCAATATCTAATGGTGTATCTCCTTCACTATTTACAGCTCCTACATGTGCTCCTTGCGTAATTAAATATCTGTTGAAAGAAGAAAAAAAGATTATTACTGTGACAGCAAAGGTTTGATGCAAGTACAGTGGGACCTCAATATCCATGGGCTTGCCATCCCCAGATTTAACCATCTGCAGGCAGAAAGCTCCATTTTTCCAAATAGCAGTGTGTACATTAGGGTCAATGGAACTTAAGGTCCCAGGTTATTTGTATGCATGGTAGTGTGTGTGTCCAGAACAGATTTCCTGCTGATATGAAACTCTGACTCTTCTGAACACCTTTCAGCAAAAATGTCATGTAAATATAAGCTAAAAAACATGCAAACATTCTCATTCTAAAACCATAGTCTCTGACATCTAATTAACACAGCAACTGTAGTACCTTTCAAATTATTTTTATGATTGAATCTATCATGCAGTTCTTAAGGCTTAAAAAAAACGATTAGCCCTCTAATATGAAGGAATTAGTCCTCTAATATGAGGTCCAACATCCATTTCAAAATCTCTTCAACCAAGTGTACTAGTATTTGTTTACAAACTGAAGAAATACAACAGGGAGACATCAACGAAGCCCTACTGTTGATGAAACAAAATTGGCATTTTTAATGTTGCAAAGTTTCTCTTACAAGCACATAACGCCACCCCAAGATTCACAAAATGAAAAGTTCTGTTTCTTTTCACTTCATCATCTACTAATACTGTTGCAATTCCAGACAGCATCTTATCAGTTTATATGTAAGGTTGTAGCATCCACAACTTTCCCCTACATTTGTTTAATATAAAAATAATGTCATTCAATACAGTTGGCCCACCTCAACCACCAGCTTGCCACCTGCAGATTGAAACATCCATGAATAGCCCTGCCCCATTCTACCAAATGACAGTGCTGTCCATATCAAATAATTGGTGTTAATGGTGACATGCAAGTGGTTGAAGATATAACTTTCTCTATCCAAAACTAGTACAGTGAATCCTAAGTATCCACTGGGGTTTGGTTCCCTCCATGGATACCAAAATCCTAGTCCTATTACATACAGTAAAATGGCAAATTCAAGGTTTGCTTTTTGAATTATGTTTTTTTCCCATCTTTTTTATTGTTGTCTTCACATATATAAAACATAATATATCGTACAGAATTTTCTCATCAGACAATTATTATTTCCCATAATCCCTTCTTTTCTTTGTCTTGTAGATTTAAATTAGTAGTGTCTTCTTAATCACACTTCCTTTCCCTTTGTTGACTGGAATTCCCTTTACCTCTATTATCTTCTCCATCTTCTTAATATTATCCTGTGACTCTAGTATCCTTGAAAATAAAACTCTAAGTAG
>NW_024827917.1:0-1498 GCF_019175285.1 Sceloporus undulatus
AAAAAGCGGCTCCTTTTTGCACTCTTCAAAGGGTGCCATAGCTATGGCAGCATGGCTGTATGGCCCCACTTCGCTGCTGTGTCACCTGGATGCAGCACCAGAGGTGCACCATGATGCCGCACTCCATCTGGAGTGGCACACAGCCTCATGGCACCCTGGGGGCACATTGTCAGGATGCTGCGCCCCAACTTTGCCCCCAGGCCAGCCTTTTGGGCCAGTCTGCATAGGATCTGAGGTGTTCCAGAAAACCCGGAGGTCCAGGATAATGGGAGCCTGCGGAGCAGAAATCCCAAGAGAGGAATCCCAGACCAGTCATGACTGAGCATGTGCTTCAAGGAGTTTCCCATCTCTTATCCACCACATGGTTTGATTGCACTGTCTGGCCATGAGCCCCAGTTCCAGCCCCAAGTCAAGGTGATGCTTGCTTCCCTTTCAAAAGGGAAGTTATGGCCCTGGCCCACCAGTGAACCAAACTGGGGCCTGTGGTACTCTTGCAGCAGCCTTTCTGCTGAGGCCCATTGGCTAGAGGCCTCCAGTCTCCCCCATTCCCCCTGTTCTGCCCAAGAGCAAAGAGGGAGCAAGGAGGAGGACCAGTGCCCTCCATTGGTCTGGAGGGGGTCAGTTTGGGAGAGGGCTGCTGGGCCCTTTAAGAAGTCACATTCCTCTCTGGCAGAGTCCCCAGGACTCCTTTCATGGGGCACATTGCTCCTAGCCCTGGGCCAACCAGCCTGCTTGGCTATCTTGTTCCCTGGGTTTCTGCAAGCACATATGGGTCAGAAAAATGCAGGTGTGTCCACCTTGCATGGCAGCCTCTTATCTTGTTCCACATACTTGTTTTAGTACCAGAGTCTAACGCATCACCCTACACACAGTGACACTGAAGTGTGAAAAGGGGGAGGCTGTCATCAATGGCAGGAGAAGTGTGGTTGTTGAGACGCCTGGTTTTATGGCCACCTGTGCATCACAGACGGCCAAAGAAATGATAAAACACGTAAAGTGGTGCTGTCCACATGTGATTATACATGTCTTGCAATTGGGTTGTTACAGTCAGGAGTCAAAAATGGTTACTCAATTACTCCAAAAGATTTTTAGCCTTAAAGTAAAGGATTACACTATTATTTTGTTCACTTGCAAAGACATTTTGGATGGTAAGCCTTTCCAAGAGTTCTTGAAGGACGCAGATGCAGATCTGAAGGCACGGTGTGCCCCAATGTGGAGGCTGGTACCTTGCTTTCAATGCTAAAGGCAAAGAGAAGGAAAAGCAGGCAGCTGAACTCCTTCAGTCTTTCGATGCCATGCTGGGAGAGCTCTGCTCGGCATCAGAGGCTGAACATTTTAATTTTCCCATCATCTGCAGTGAAAACAGTAAATATATTTCCAGGGACGAGAAGGATTTTGACAGCTGTTTGCATCACTAGCTCCCACTTTAGTAGAATCATAGAATCATAGAGTTGGAAGAGACCGCAAAGACCACTTTCCTTGGTCCAAAGTCCCGTGG
>NW_024827918.1:0-1498 GCF_019175285.1 Sceloporus undulatus
ATATAATCATGAAGGCCCACTGATAATCTGTTTCACCCCAAAGCCCAAGGACCATGTTTTCTCCAGTACTTACTTGAAAGAGGACACCCCAGTACTTCTAGCCTCATGCAAAGGCTGCCATTCCAGGTGAGTGGATAGACACGAATGAAGCGGGCAACCTTTGGCTCTGGGAATTCAGTCATCACAGGGGTGTCCTTGTCGACATTGCCATAAAAAAGCTGGGAGAAAAGGAGAGGAAGATAGAGAACTGAGTCTGTGACTGTAACAATAATAAAGGAGCATATGAGTCAGTTCAGGAGAAGATGATTCTGCTATTATGCGTTTCCTATGATTGTGTCCAGGCTTGGCTTTATCATTAGCAGATAATATGTGGCAGAGATTGAGAGGCATCAGGAGTAGTTCGCCCACCCCTTTCTCCAGAGTCCTCTAGCTGTCCCTCTCTGCTGGAAAACACAGGTGAGTATATTCCTCCAAACAGCCTGTCCTGTACTCCTATCGGACTCAGTGGCCTATGAGGCCCCTTCCAGTTCTACAAATCTATGATTCTATGAATCTACCCGTAGGTCTCTGGTGAACTGGAATGAAGTACCAAGGATTTGTTTTTTGAAATATGGTGCTTTTATCAATTTTCTTTTATTTATATTCCATTTTTATCCTGACACGGGATCCAAGGTTCCTTAGAACGTAGATTAAAACAAAATACAGCTAAACACTTAATGATAAAAAAGGTTTTAAAATAATTACATAAACTGTCCTACTGCAACACAACTAATTTAATTTAAAACTATGAAACCTTTAAAAATATGGAATAATAAGAATAAAAGTACAACACACAAACACTTATATAAATAAAAGTTAAGTGTCTTTCTGTCGAGATGCTTGTTGCAGGATGGTAGGGAAACTCATAAATCAAATACATAAATTGATGGATTTAATCCTGCATCCAGGGGTCCTGTAATCTCATAATAGTAGGATCCATTACAGATTTTTGCTATACATTCAGCATCAGTTAAACCCTGATCTTACTTTCGGTATCCCTGAGGCCGGTTCACAATGCCCTGGAGAAAAGATACTGACAGACATTACCACAATTAAAGTGGGATTTCCATCACAACAGGCACTAAGAGGGACTTTTCTAGAGCACTTCAGGCTTCTAGGATGAACAAATACATACCATTTCCTCATAGCCATTGCTGTACATCTGCCAGTTTTGACTGTCATTGCTGAAACCCACGTAGAAGGTAGTAACAAAATCATCACTGTAGGAGACAGAAGGAAAAAGCAAAAGGCAAAGAATGTGATTAAAGATCCTGAGCAGGTACAGCATTCAACATCCTGATATTATTTTTCTGTTTTTAAAAAAATAACACAATTCTAGTACTGTACTTATGAAGGAAGCATGCTGGAAGTATACTGGTAATGCCCAGGAGAGGCTGGTGGCTCTGATGTCAGTGGGGTGGTGAATCCACTCTGGGGTTTAGTTCAAACTTTAAAAGAG
>NW_024827919.1:0-1498 GCF_019175285.1 Sceloporus undulatus
TTGTATTGGCTTTACGGCAAGTTTTTACCAGAGATTGTACTTTTTTATCTTTAGAGTGTAGCCTATTTTTCAGTCTGGCAATCTCTATGGATAGGTCTTTCCGTTGTAGCTTTATGTTAACAATCTCTTTCTGATCTCTATTGACCTTTTGGTGTAGAATCTCATTTTCTTGTTTTAACTCATATAACTGCTCCTGTAACTTTTTAGTTTTCTGTATCAAAGTTTCTTTTTCTCTCTCTTTTTGACTAAATCTCTCATTTGTTTCATCTAACAACCCCTGTAGCTTGATAACATCTTCTTTATATCTATGTAGAAGCTCTTTATCACTATCTGAGGACAGTTTCATCTTAGAAATATGATCTTCTAATTCTGAAATAATCTTTTCTTTCTGATCTAACTTTGTCTTTAGAGAAACAATGGTTTCAGTTTTTCCTTCCATAAGGCTCTGTAAGATCTGGTTTTCTATCTCCAGTTCATTTATTTCCCTTTTAAGTGTATTGGCTATTTTTTCTTGTCTCTTATATCTTTCTTCAGCCTCTAAGTCCGGGTACTTTTTAAATAAACGCATGTGTCGATTTTAATCATTTCCAATTATACAATCTATGGGGATTGAATCATATATTGCAAATTTCCATCTTAATTTTTGACCCCGGAAGGAGATATTTATATTGGCAACTGGTACTGGGAATTCAGGGCCTCCTAAACCCTTTAAAATAATTTTTTCTTCTGGGCACATATCCTGAGGCTTTACCAAGTGTGATTTAATTATACACACTTCTGCCCCCGAGTCCTGAAATCCCCACACCCAAGACTTATTTATTTGTATCAACTCTCTGTGTTCTTCTGTAGTTAGTTTGTGAGGTAAATTTGTTACTAATAAGCAGGATCTTGGAGAAGGCCCAGTGTCAGAGTTTGTTACTGGTTTAACTGCCGTTTCTATAGCAACTGCCGCCTCAGTTGGGTTTTGATGGCAACATTCTTGTACTGTTGGCTTGACTGACTTTATATAATAAGCCGATTTTATATTTGGCCTTTCTTCCTTATGAGTTAAGGTTGGACAATTATATTTGGTATGTCCCAACTTTCCACACTCATAGCACTTTCTTGGAGGAACACTGGTCTGTTCTCTAGACCCACTATCTGCTCTATATGGATCTGGGTCCTTTCTTCTGTATTTAACATTTGTCTTTTCGGCTTCAGGAGTTTGTTTGTGTTGCCACTGTTGAAAATCTTTATCTTTGTTAACGTTTTCACTAGCTTTTTGCCAATTTTTGTGAGTCCTTTTTTCATATTCCTCAGATTTTCCTTCAGTCTTTGTCCATTTTCTATCATCTTCTCTAATTAAAGCCAGTGTATCTAACATCTTGGCCGCCTCAGCTACTGTTTTTGGTTGTCGATCTTGTACCAACCACCTGTATTCTTGAGGGATAACATTATAAAACTGTTCCAACCCTATTAAACTTTGTAATTCGTCTTTTGTGGTAATTTTTGATCCCTC
>NW_024827920.1:0-1498 GCF_019175285.1 Sceloporus undulatus
AGAGAATGCTTTGCTTGGAAAAATTGGGTGTATATATACTGTGTGAGTCTGGGAATGCAGGAGTGATTTGCATGTGTATTGATCTGTGCTGATGGCCGGCTTCAGGCTGGGAGGCTAATGTAAAAGAGGATTAATGTCTGCTTATTGGTGATCATTATCTGCTGGGAAAGCCCCTGACTCTGAATGGTTTCCCATTTGCATTTGCTGAGTCCTTATTTTGCTATTTCTCAGGACTGGTAGCCAAATTTTGTTCACTTTAAGGGTTTCATCTTTCTGGTTGAAATTGTCCAGATGTTTGTGGATTTCAATGGCTTCCCTGTGCATCCTGACATGGTAGTGGTTGGCATGGTCCAGAATTTCAGTGTTTTCAAACAGTATTTTAGGCCAAGGATGGTTTGTGGCATGTTCTGTTACTGCTGATTTTTCTGGCTGGCCCAATCTGCAGTGTCTCTCGTGTTCCTTGATTCTTGTTTGCACACTGTGAAATGTTTAAAGGTGATGTGCTCTAATATAGATAGATAGATAGATAGATAGATAGATAGATAGATAGATAGATAGATAGATTATTTCTATAAGTACCCATGTGAGAGCTTGGGTAGTGTAGTGGTTTGAGTTTTGGACTAAAACTCTGGTTTGATTTCTCACTCACTCAGCTATGAAAACCACTGGGTGACCCTGGGCCACCCATGCTCTCAGCTTCAAAGGAAAGCAATGGCAAACGTCCTCTGAACAAATCTTGTCAAGAAAACCCCATGATAGGTTCAACTTAGGACCTTATCACACATTTTTCTCTGTTTTACATTCAGTTTATTTTCACATCATTTCACATTGGCAGGAATGCCGTGTGATAAACACATTTGTGGGTTTTTAACATTTTAAATCTAGTTTAAATCCTGTTTCTGAACGGGATTTCGCTAGTGCGACAAGGTCCTTAGAGTCATCTTCAGTCAGAAACAACCTGAAGGCACACAACAACCAACCTTTCATGTAAATAACTACTGCCCTCTGCTGATAGAAACAAAAGGCAGGCGAATTAAATTGCCCTTATCAAAACTCCCAAATCTGTACTTCCAATCCAGCTGTAACACCATTCCTAATTCTAGCGAAAAGTTAGATGAGACATGATTTTGAAGAAAGAAAACAAGAGAGATAATTAGGATCTCTACAGCATGGAATCTGGGTAGGTTGGTGGGATTCATTCCAGTGATTCAGAACTGAATAGGTGCAAGACATCACTCTTTTCCATTTTTTCAAGTTTTATGGAAACATCACCTCTTTATTGACAGAACATAGTTGGGGGAGAGGTTTTGAACTCTGACTTCATTGGAGAGTTCCTTCATGGCACACATTGATTCAAGAATGTGATCTTCACAGAAGACAGAACATGCAGTCTTGTGGCACTCTGAAGTAAAATTTTATGATGAAGTGGACTGTGGTCCACAATACCTTATGTCATAATAAAATGTGTTTATTTTTAAACTGTCACAAGGCACTTGAT
>NW_024827921.1:0-1498 GCF_019175285.1 Sceloporus undulatus
TGTCAAAAATAGATATGTTTGTCATATCTAAAGTAATGCTACCAGATATCAATAAAATAGAGATATTGCCAAAAATAATATCAGACCATAATCCGGTAGCTCTAAGCTTGAATGAAAAAAGGAAAGAGTGGGCATGGAGACTAAATGAATCTCTGTTAGAAGAAAAAGAGAGTGTAGAATATGTAAAGAAAGAATTATGGTGGTTCTTTAAAGAAAATGGAAGAGAGGGTATAAGATCAAGAGTGTTATGGGATACATGCAAAGCAGTTACGAGGGGAATATTTTTAAAATTAGGGTATGAAAAAAAGAAGAAAAGAGAAGGGAAGATGGAGAAGGTAATGGAAAAGCTTAAAGAAAAAGAAAGGGAATTAAGAAAAAATCTGAAAAACCATAAAGTAAGACAGGAGGTAAAGATAGCACAAATACAACTTAATGAAGAGCTGAATAAGGAAGTAGAATGGCAACTAAAAAGGAATAGGCAAAAATTCTTTGAAGAAGCAAATAAGCCGGGAAAGTGGCTAGCACAAAGAATAAGAAAGACGCAGGAAAAAAAGTTGATTACAGAGTTAAGGATAGGAGATAAATTGTACAAAGAACAAAGAGAATTAAAAAGAGTCTTTAAAGAATTCTATGAGGACTTGTATAAAGAAAGAAAGACTGGAAAATCTGAGCGAGAGAAGATTGAGAAGTATTTAGAGAAACAAAGAATAACAATTTTAGGAAAAGAGGAACGAGATAAGTTGAATGCTCCAATTTCAGAAAAAGAAATAAAAGAGGCAATTAGAAGGGCCAAAAGCGGTACATCACCTGGGCCTGATGGGTTAACAGGTTGCTTTTACAAAAAATTTGAAGAAATAATAACACCACACTTGATGGAAGTATATAATAAAATAGGAGAAGAAGGGAAACCGGATTCATGGAAGTATAATAATATAGTTGTGATATTAAAGGAAGGAAAAGATGCAAAGGAACCCAAAAACTACAGGCCAATATCACTTATAAATAATGATTATAAAATATTAACATCAATTCTAGCAGAAAGATTAAAAATAATCTTAGAAGAAAGAATTCATATGGATCAGAATGGGTTTCTACCAGGGAGACAAATAAATGAAAACATAAGAATGGTGATAGACATACTAGAATATTATAATGCTAATAGAGAAAAGAAAGTTGCTATGCTATTTATTGACTCAGAGAAAGCATATGATAATATAAGTTGGGAATTTTTGTACGCGCTATTAGAGAAAATGCAAGTTGGAGAAAATTTCTTAAAATGGATAATAGAACTGTACAAAGACCAAAGAGCTAAGGTGATAGTCAATGGGGAAAAATCTGAGGAATTGGAGATCCAGAAGGGGACAAGGCAGGGATGCCCACTGTCCCCATTACTATACATTATGATGATTGAGGTTTTATTACAGAGTATAAGACAAAACGAAAAAGTACAAGGAGTAAGGATAAAAGACCAATGCTATAAGGTTAAAGCCTATGCAGA
>NW_024827922.1:0-1498 GCF_019175285.1 Sceloporus undulatus
CGGGACCATGATTTGTGATAATTAGAATAAAATGTATAGTCCCTAGAGTTCCCCATTTTTAAGCGCCAAATATCCAAAAGTGCCAGATTATCTTTTAATTCAAAAAAAACTTTTTGGTCATTTTCCCTGGTTTTTCCTATTGGGTTTGATACTCTTCCTATCGATCTTTGGGTCTACCACCCCGTTCCAATCTCCAAGCATGACAATATTTTCATACTCAAATTTCAACATAATTCTTTTCATATTTTGGTAGAATTTTTCTTTATTTTCATTTGGTGAATATATACCCACCACTAAAATTTTGCTATTATTACATATAATTTCCACCCCAATATAATGCCCTTTGGTATCTTTAAAAATTTCTTTTGTCTCTATACGCTCATTAATATACAGTACCACCCCTTTCTTTCTTTTTTCTCCCGCTGTTACAAATTCCCTACCTAATTTTCGACACTTTAAATATTTGATTTCTGTTTTTTTAATATGGGTTTCCTGAAGGCATATTACATCAATTTTTTGTTTCCCTAAATAATGATTTATTTTGCTCCTTTTACCAGGGTTGTTTAGGCCCTTTACGTTCCATGATAGAAATCTTACTGTATTATTCATTACTTAGTGCTCCTTCTCCTAAAATTTGTAAGGGGTCTCCCGGGTCTAAATCTTCAGAGTTTTCTTCTTCTGTATCTTTGTTGGTTATCGAATTAGATTGTTTTCTTTGATTTTCAGTCGTACCATCTGGTCTTGTACCAGATTGGGATTGGGGTTGCTCACCTTCCTTTTCATCTTGTTCGAGGTCTTTTTGAAAATCTTCCATAAAGTCTCGTGCTTCTTGAATATTTGTTATACGTACTTTCTTCTGCCGATAACGAAGAGAGATGCCTTCCGGTACCTCCCACCGATATCGTACACCATGTTCTCGTAATGTTCTTGTCAAAAAGATATATTCTTTCCTTTTTCTGAGCACGTTATTCGGAATGTCTTTCAAAAGCTGTAATTCCACTCCGTCCACAATAAGTTTGGCCTCGAAATGTCGTTGTAAAACTTGTTCCTTCATTTGAGTTCTAACAAAGTAGATAACGATGTCCCTTGGCAGTTTTTTCTGCTTGGCTACCCATGAGTTAACGCGGAAGACCTTATCAAGTTCAATCACCATTGTTTCTTTATCCTTGTCTAAGAATTTGGCCAAAATATCGACCATTGTATCAAAAATGTTTTCATTTTCTACCTCTGGGAGGCCTCTGATTTTTAAGCATCTCTCTCGCCATTTTTGTTCCCATATCGTCCTTTCATCTTGGTTGTCTTTCCGTTTGTCAATTTCTTCTTTCAATTTTTCTTCTAGTTCCTGATTCTTCTTCTCTAGAACTTTGACTTTAGCTTTGACTTGTCGGACGTCCAAGGATAATGCTCTGATAGCGTGGTTTATTTCCTTAAATTCCTCTCTAACACCTTCTTTTATCTCCATCTTCATTCTTTCCATATCGTGTCTTAAGTCCTCTTT
>NW_024827923.1:0-1498 GCF_019175285.1 Sceloporus undulatus
TGCTTATTGTTCATAAACTATTAGAGATACTAAGGGTACTTGTTGAATCCTGGGCAGATCTGCAATGAAATTTCAACTAGAATTAAACCTGAGGCACATGTGGAATGTTTTGATATGACAAACCATCTGTAAGTGTCTGAAGAAAAGTCAAGAGAGCTCTGAAGAGATTAACAAAATAATTTGGGCAGAAGGACATCTGGGTATCTCCAGTTGCTGCTAAATGTCACCATATTGAAGTTTGAAGCAAGTTTGAACAGTTCAGCCCTGGTAAAATGTAAGTCAATGAAAATAAATGAGTTTTCACTAAAGATTAGCAATTCTTTTCAGGATGGTTTGCTTATCTTTAATTTTTGGCCGAGGATATTCCTTGCGTACTGAGGTTAATAAACTACTAAAACTGTCTAAATGCTCACTACTGTAACCCTTAAACCTGATTAATCTCTACACTGTTAACTAAAGCAAATTTATTTGAATATTGCTTTCAGCTCAAATTTGACATGAAAATGAGGTGGTAATATTGGAATACATATTTCTTTTCAACGGTATGCCTTTTTAGATGTGTCCATTTGTAAAACTACATATGATTTTTGCACATTATTCCCCTCTAAAATGTACTGTATAGATTTTCACGTTATGAAGCAAGTCTGAGTTATGAGAGATTTGTGATTTTTAAAATGTACTCAGTCAGTTTTCAAATACCATCTAATTCTGTGGGATATTTAAGCCTAGGCTGTAATTTTCCATTGTCATCAGTAGACCTTATAGAAGATCTTATTTTAGACAGTGATCCTCCTTATTTTTACCATACATACGTGACAATAAATTAAAAAAAAATTAGGCTCAAAAATTGACCCTGAAATATATATGGGTCAATACAGTAAAACCACTTGGAAAGGTCCTGAAAGAAGCATCACCCTTTGTGCCTTGGCAGTGATTTCTGATGAGAAGAGCCAAAACCTAGTGCAAACCTTGTCAGCTTGGGAGTGGCAGGAGTGTGTGTGTAAAAGATGTAATTAAACTTCTCAATCCAATGTTAAAACCTTCCTCCCCACCAAACACTCCATTTCCCTCCACTTCCTTCCCTTATCAATCCTATGTTAAAACTTTTTCCTCCAGCACTAGGGAAGTAGTGTTAGGTACTCAGGAGAGTTCCGGAGAAGGAGAAGGAAGGAAGGAAGTGGTGTTTTCCCCTTTACATCCTTTCTTACGTCTCTAAGTGTTACCTTTGACTTATCCATAGGTCATATAAAAATCCATGATTTTGGCTCTAAAACTTTCACTCAAGATTGACTTGTACATGAGTATACACTGGTGCCTCGGGATACGAAATGACCGGGTTACGAAATTTCCGGGATACGAAAAAGTTGGATTGGGAAAAACTGTTTCGGGTTACGAAATATTTTTCGGGTTACGAAATTCATTTCGGCGCGAAATTCAAACGATGCAAAGTGCAGCTATAGGCTTTCCAGGGCTAACGGAAAGCTAAGGGGGCTGGGTT
>NW_024827924.1:0-1498 GCF_019175285.1 Sceloporus undulatus
TATAAGGATAAAGTGTATGTGTTTATTGTTTATTCTATGGTCGGTCGGTCGACTGATCTATGAAATATCCCCAAAGCCCCCGGAAAAGGAACGGAAAGGGATGCAATTCCCCTGATTCTGGGGAATTCCCCAGAAGGACTGCACTACTTCCCTGGCTCCTCTCTATCTCTAAGGATTCAAAGTGGATTTACCTGGAATGATTGGGCACATTCCCCGGAATTCCCCCGTTAAAACTCCGAAGTTGCACCAAAATGCCCTGGAAAGTGGAAGCCAAATTTTGAATACCTGGGAAAGCAACGGAGAAAAAGGACTAAGCTACTCAAAATGCCTGGAAATTTGGAAAACCCGGAAAAGGAACGGAAAGGGATGAAATTCCCCTGATTCTGGGGAATTCCCCGGAAGGACCGCACCGCTTCCGTTCCTTCTATTTCTAACAATCCTCTTCCAGGGCGACACCAGCCTCCTTACCGCGCATGCGCAGCTCCTCCAACACAGGGCGGATTAATAATAATGATAAAGGGAAGTTAAAAAGAAAGAAGTTCCGGCTCTTGACTTTTCCGCTTGCGGACTTTTTCCCCCTCCGCCTTCCTTTCCTTTCCTCTCACCTGAAGGGAGGGGGGAGCCTCAGCGACGGCGGCGGCGTGGTGTCACGAGACTCGATGTCGTCATCACGGCTGAGGCGGAGCCTGCAGCTATAGACGGGGCTGGTCGAGTCCCAGCGTGAGAAGTTTCAGTTAACGCCTCCTTTTTTTGCCTTTCCCCGCCCCGCCCCCCGCCTAGCGTAAGCGCCGTGCGCGCGCGGGCATGGCACGTTCTAACTCCGCCCACCGACGCCTCTCCTCTTTGCCTACTGTGTGTGAGCGTGAGAGAGAGAGAGAGAGAGCGCGCGCGCTCGGTACGTTCTAACCCCGCCCACCAATGCCTCCTTTTGCCTTCCTCTGTGCGCGAGGGCGCGCGCGCGCGTGTGGCACGTTCTAACCCCGCCCACCATCTCCACCTCTTCCTCCCTCCCTCCCTCCTAGGAGCCCAGCTAGTAGGCTTGAGAGAGCGGAAGGCGCGCGCACAGGAGGCAGGAAGGGAGGAGGGGAGAGAGAGAAGGAGAGGGGGGAAGACCCCAACTGCGGCCCAGCGTCCTCCGCGAGGCCCAAGGCAAAAGGCAGCAGCAGCAGCAGGAGGAGGAGGAGGAGGAGGAGGAGGAGAGGGGGGCCTGCCCGAGGCCGAGCAGCCGCCGCCGCCGCCATGCAGATCACGCTGAAGACGCTGCAGCAGCAGACCTTCAAGATAGACATCGACGCCGAGGAGACGGTGCGAACGCCTGAGAGGAAGGAAGGAGGGAGGGAGGCGGGTGGGCCTGGAATGGCGGCGGGGGCAGCAGCAGCAGTGTAGGAGTAGGAGTAGTAGTAGTGTTGCAAGGAGGGGAGCCCAGGCCCAGCTTCCCAGAGGCCTCTTTCGCTCCGAGTCTTGTTATTACTACTAGTAGTAAAAGTTTGGGGGGGGG
>NW_024827925.1:0-1498 GCF_019175285.1 Sceloporus undulatus
ACTTTCACTGTCCTGGCTCAGTGCTATGGAATTCTGGGAACTGTAGTATCGTGAGACATTGAGCCTTGTCTGCCAGAGAGCTCTGGTGCCTCAGCAAACTAATAACTTATTATTATTATTTTAAAAATTAATTATTATTAATATCATTATTATTATTTTTAAAATAATAAATTATTATTAATATTATTATTATCGGAGTTGGAGTTTGTTGTGGGGTCCTTGGCTCGAGGCTATGGAATTCTGGGAATTGGAGCCTCCGCCCCAGCCTCCAATGGCCCCCTCCTTTGCTCCCATCTCTCCCTCCAGCCTCCTGTTTATTCCCTGTTTATCTGTCATCTAGATCTAAATCTACCCTTTGTTTCATTCCCGCCATCCAGTTTCACGTGAATGCTAGCCTCACATGAATAATAGGGAATGTCACCTATCTCTAAATGTTCTCTGCTTCATCCGAATGTATCACCTATCTCTAAATGCCCTCTGCTTCATCTGAATGTTATCACCGGCATAATTATTGTTATTATTATTATTATTTTGCAGTGAAAGATTATTATTATTATTATTATTAATAATAATAATAATAATAATAAATTTCTTTCACTGCAAAATAATCAGTGTAGAAGCTGCAGGTCTACTTGGAAGTAAATCCTTTGGATATGAAGGATGTTGCATCTGCACTGGGAAATAATCAGGTTTGACTCCACTTTAACTGTTCTGGCTCAGTGCTATGCAATTCTGGGAACTGTAGTGTTGTGTGACATTGAGCCTTCTCTGCCAGAGAGCTCTGGTGCCTCAGAAAACTAATAACTTATTATCATCATCATCATCATCATCATCATCATCATCATCATCATCATCTATTATTATTATTATTATTATTATTATTTTAAAAACATTTTTGGTTTTTTAATTATAATTATTATAATTATTCTCCATGCTCCCTAAAGTACCACCTCCCTGAATCCAATCCACTCTCCTTCCCTTTGTAACAGCTCCTTCTCTTAGGTTGCATCCACACTGGGGAGATAATCCGGTTTAACTCCACTTTAACTGTCCTGGCTCAGTGCTATGGAAATCTGGGAACTGTAGTGTCGTGAGATGAGACATTGAGCCTCTGCCAGAGAGCTTTGGTGCCTCATCAAACTAATTTATTATTATTATTATTATTATTATTATTATTATTATTATTAATATTTTAAAACCTTTTTAAAAAATTATAATAATTATAATTATTCTCCATGCTCCCTAAAATACCACCTCCCTGAATCCAATCCACTCTCCTTCCCTTTGTAACAGTTGCCTCCAGCTTAACTCCACTTTCACTGTCCTGGCTTAGTGCTATGGAATTCTGGGAGTTCGAGTTTGTTGTGGGGTTCTTGGCTCGAGGCTATAGAATTCTGGGAGCTGGAGTTTGTTGCTCCCCCCATCCTCCGATGGCCCCCTCCATTGCTCCCATCTCTCCCCCCAGCCTCCTGTTCATTCCCTCCATCCCTGTCATCTA
>NW_024827926.1:0-1498 GCF_019175285.1 Sceloporus undulatus
TAAAGCAGCCATTTTTCCTTGTTCGGGGCTCTGGGATCTTTGTTGGAATGTGAATTCCTCCCAGAGTGACAGCTGTCTAAAATAAACAATCTGTGTTTTGCAAATTCATCTTGGTCCCCTCCTTTCTGATTCTGTCAGACCGGGTTTGCTGTGAGTCAAGTGGAAGTGTTTTATCAGTTTTCCACAACAGTCTTTAAACCATCTATTATAGAAAATCTTCGCTTTCTCTAGAGTGTATATTTTGTAGAATCTTTGCCTCCATGTGAAGGAAATTCCTTCCGGTAATTCTCATTTGTACCTTAACGTTTTTAATTTGCAGCATTCTTGTCAGCGTGGCGTAGTCCCTTCTCTTGCGTAGTATCTCACCCGGTACATCTTTGAAAATTTTTATCTCCGTCCCATCTGTTGCCAGTTTTTTCACATAGCTTTCTTGTATAATTCTGTCTTTAATTCTTTCCCTAGTAAAATACACCACAATATCCCTTGGCAAGTTTCGGTTCTTTGCCGCCGTTGAATTGATCCTGAAAATTTTATCAATATCCAAATCTAGATATTTCGGTGTACATTCTATCAGTTTGGCCAAAGCTGGTACCAATTTGTCATAGAGATCCTCATTATATTTTTCTCTCAGTCCCCTGATTTTTATACATTTCCTCCGGTCCTTCACATCTTTCATTCTACTTAGATCTTTCTCATGTGCTTGTGTCAATATTAGTTCATGTTTCACTCTTTCAAGTTCCTCTGTTTTAATTTTCAACTTACTTGTCTTCTTTTTTACTTCCTTCACATCTTCAGAAAGTCCTTTCATTGCTACTTTCAATTCCTCCATGTCTCTTTTAAAATCTTGCCTTAATTCCTCCCTCGAATCTTTAATCTCTTGACGTATATTTGATTCTATTTTTTGTATAGCTTCCAGTATTTTCCAGTTTGGGTCTATTGCTTTCAATTCTGTACAAGGTCTTCTTGCCTGGCTTTGACTTATTTCTACTTGTTGTGCCATTTTCTTTTCTTTCTCCTTTTCACTTGCTCTTGTAACTATTGTTCTTTCTGCTTTCTCCATATTCTCAATTACAAGCCACAAATGTCACTCTTTGTCTATTATTCTCTTTATCTATGTTCTTTTGCAGTATCTCCTCCGAGCCGCTTGGCGTTGCTGTGTTCTTTTAGCTTTCACTAACTCTAGACTCAGAGGCCTTTCTTGCTTCCTTTCTTTGTTACCTATCTTATCAAGCAACTTCCCTTTAAGTCACTTCCTGTCTCTACATGTGGCTTCTGACCTTGAAAACGCCAAACCCTCCCAAACACTCCTCCCCGGCGCCAATTCGTCTTATTTTTTACAAGTTGGTCCCAAATCCTAAATCCTTCATTTCTGTTTCTCTATTTCCTCCCTCTTGTCTACTCCTTGTCCTCATCCACTTCCTTCTGCTTCTCTTCCTCGCCCGTCTCCGTCTGCTTCTCCTCCTCGTCCGCCTCCTTCTGCCTCTCCTCCTCGCCCGCC
>NW_024827927.1:0-1497 GCF_019175285.1 Sceloporus undulatus
TACCAACTCCAAGCAGGCATTTAGAGGAGAGATGCCATCCCTAGTCACTGCATCAGTCGGAGACACAGAGAAGTATATTTGGGTGTCATCAGCATACTGATAACACCGCGTCCCGTGACTCCGGATGATCTCTCCCAGCGGTTTCATGTAAATGTTGAATAGCATGGGGGACAGAATAGCTCCTTGAGGGACACCAGATGTAAGCGTCCTCTTATCGGAGCAAACGTCCCCCAGGTGCACCATCTGGAATCTGCCCGAGAGGTAGGAACGGAACCACTGGAGCGCAGTGCCCCCGATACCTAACTCCCTCAGGCGTTCCAGAAGGATACCATGGTCAATGGTATCAAAAGCCACTGAGATGTCCAAAAGCACTAATAGGGACACACTTCCCCTGTCCATGTCCAGATGGAGATCATCGACTAAGGCAACCATGGCAGTCTCAACTCCATAGCCCACCTGGAAGCCGGTTTGAAATGGGTCTAGAAAATCTGTTTCATCCAAGAGTGCCTGGAGCTGGAAGGCAACCGCTCTCTCGATCACCTTCCCCAAAAAAGGCAGCAGTGATACAGGCTGATAGTTATTATGAACCAGGGGGTCTAAGGAGGGTTTTTTTCAGCAGAGGTTTTACAACTGCTAATTTCAGTGAAGATGGAAACTGTCCCTCTCTTAGAGATGTATTAATTATGCGGTGCAACAAGGTTGTCACTGCAGACCCCCCCTGAGCTGCAAGCCATGAGGGGCAGGGATCGAGAGAGTATGTCATCTTCCTAATGCTTCCAAGGATCTTGTCCACTTCCTCGGTACTAACAAACTCAAAATGATCCAGTTTAACAGAGTCCACGGAAGCTCTGGACACCTCTCTTCTTGGTTCTGAATAAACACTGGCATCGAGATCAGCCCTTATCCGAGAGATTTTATCTGTGAAGAAGTTGTTAAATTTGTCACAGCAGGCTTTTGTTGGCTCTAAAATAGGGTTCAGGGGTGGGGGCAGATGAGTTAGCTCCCTCACTACCCTGAACAGCTCTGCTGGACGTGACTCCGCGGATGCAATACGTGCAGCATAAAACGAATGTTTAGCTGCACTTATTGTCACTCCGTAGGCCTTCAAAAGGGACTCTAGGAGTGCCTTTTGGCTAAGTGCTGGTGTCTTCGCCAGTTGCACTCTAGTCATTGCACAGCCCACTTCCTTTCCCTGAGATCTTCCGTATACCAGGGTTGTTTTTTGGAAGCAGGCTGGAAAGGACGCTTGGGTGCGATACTATGTATAGCCCTGGAGAGATCAGTATCCCAGATGTTAGTCAGGGCATCAACAGAATTGCCATCAGTTCCAACCATATACCCCTCTAGGGCTTCTTGGAACCTTTTGGGTTCCATCAGCCTTCGAGGGTGGACCAGCCTAATAGCTCCTCCACCCCCGGGAGGGCTATAGGTAGAAGCCTTGAGCCGAACCCCAACCAGGAAATGGTCCGTCCATGACAGGGCAGAGATATTAGATAC
>NW_024827928.1:0-1497 GCF_019175285.1 Sceloporus undulatus
ACATCTAGCTACAGGGACATAACCAGGGCCCTCTCCAATTCCCCATCTTCTAATCCCCCACCACTCTAAGAAGGCATGGAGTATCTCTTGTGTAGGGGAACTGCAGTGAGTGTATGCTAGGTCCAGGGGGCTTTGTTTGGTGCAGAGGGAGGAAGGGGATGCCCACCTTTGCATTGGCCCAAAGGAGGCATATGCCACCTGCGTATGTCACCAGCAGGATGCTGTTCTCTGTCTCTTTGAGTGCTGCAGGGTTTATTGCTAAGCCAGTCCTAACCCTTCTCCTTTTTCTCAGGAACTTCATCTCGGCCTCCTTGGACACGGCTTTGGGGCCTCTGTTGTTGGAAGTGACCCAAGTGCAAGGGCCACCAGGACCCCTGCCCACCTGATGGCCAACACAGAGGCCAGGCGGAGGGAGTTGGGTTCCAACAGAAATAGGAAGCTGAGGTACAACAGCTCTTTGGTGAGTCATTATCCTAATAGCTTCATCTGTGTCATTGCTGGGCCAATTTATGAAAGGAAGCAAATAAAATACTGTCTGAGTTTGGCAAAGACAGTCCTGGTTAATCCTCTGTCACCCCATTATTTCACATGCTTTTAAAATGTCCTAGTTTCTCTCTCCTCCTCCCATTTCCCCCCTTCTCAGCTCAGTTCAGTTCCTGAGTGCAATGGAGTGTGCACCCCATCAACTCAAACGTGGGGAGAGGAAAGGAAAGAAGGAGACAGGATATGGCCCTTCCCAGGAGGCTGAAGCAAAAGCAAACTGCTGTGCCCTTCCTAGCTTGTGTGATCTTCCTCATAAACAGCTTTGGCCATCTTCACTGCCTTTGGGTTGCTTGGCCACATGTGTCTTGCTTTCCAATCTGTGAAATGTTGGGGATATGGGAGTATATCTCTGCATCTAAATATGGGGTGGGCCCAGTGGCCCTCAAGCCCAGAGTGCTCCCCAGAACTGTGATTTAAAATGACATTTGCCTCTCAGATGTGGCAAGAAAAGTCTAAATGCACCATAATTCTTTGGTGGCTAAATGTATTTTACGTGTTGGGATAGTTAGTATCCTAATCCATCATCATTATCCCAGCTATGGCCTAAATAATATTGTGTTTTATATTGTATATTGAAAAGATTCAAGACAAACCGGATCTCAAAGGCAGTAGTTTTTTTCTGGCTGAGAGCATTTACAGTTTATTTCCTGGATTGAATTCTAAAGTGATCAAATAATATTTGGAGGCACCATGTGCTTTCCTCCCCTTTTGCTTAGTCACTCTCTGGATGCTGGCTATTTTATGTTGCAGGTGACCTTTGCAGATGTGGCTGTATATTTCACCGAGGACGAATGGAAACTCTTGACGAAGAAGCAGAGACTTATGTACAGTTCTGTAATGATGGAGAATTATGAGAATGTGGCCTCTGTGGGTAAGGAACCGGAATCCACTAGCATTATAGAATCGCAGAGTTGGAATAGACCACAAGGGCCATCCAGTTCAACCCACATCTGC
>NW_024827929.1:0-1497 GCF_019175285.1 Sceloporus undulatus
GGGCCCTTGGTATCCATGTATGGCAGCTGTTTTAGGATAGCGTAGGTTGTTACCTGCGTTTTTACAATAAACAGTTCGCCCTTGGTATCTGCTGGGATTTGGTTCCAGGACTACCCATATCCTTGGATACCAAAATCCATGGATGCTCAAGTCCCATTATATACAATGTGGTGGTAAAATAGTGACCCTTATATTAAATGCCTCAATGCCTTTTTGCATTTAAAAAACATTTTCAAGCTGTGGATGGTTGAATCCGTGAATACAGAATTTGTGGATGCAGAGGGTAAAATGTATTGGGCTAGACAGATCATTGTTGTTGTTGGACAAATGGCTTGGAATGGCCTTATTCAATAAAAATGTAGAAAAGTATATATTATTCTTATGTTTTCTTATGTTTTTATTTTTAAGATAAACAGGTGGTTGAATTGATTGACAATAAAGCAATTAGTGCTTTTCAAGGATTTTCCACCAGCAAAATACATTTAAGATTTCAGCCTTTCACCGTGTTTCTAAGAGGTAAGCAGATGTTTAATTAAAAATGTGTTATGTAACTGAGAGATGTGGCATCATTACAAATATTAATGTTGAATGTTTAACAACAATAGTTCAGAATAAATCTTTTGCTTCCTAAGTGTTCTTGCCTCTGAACCAAAATGTGAAATGTATTATATATGTTAATTTATTTTAATAAATGCTTTCTATGTATTTGTGTATTTTTGAACAGCCCATATATTATTAGTAAAGAAATGAAAATGAAATGTACATGCCTTCCATTAAACAAACACTGCCTCTACTACTGCAGTAGTGTCGTGCCCCTGTCACAATTTGACTTCCCCCTTTCAATTTCCTCTGATCAAATTGTTCCTCATTTAGCTGTTTCTCTGCTTCTCTTATGATCTCTGCCATCTCTGGTTTCCATAATTCACGAAGTGGAAGATAAGAAAAACGAAACAGATGAGCCTAGGCTATGGACTGCTTAATACAAATATTTTTTTATGTTGCTGTGAACTAGCTTTGTTTCCTTTCACCTATCTCTTATTTTATATTAATTGTATTAACATATTTGTTTTCAAGAAATAATTTTAAACAAACCTACTTGACATCAGCAATGAGGAAGTGGGTAAAATAATTGCTATATCCACTGAACAGAACCAAACAAGTTCCCTGGTTTTCTAGTAGGCTGGAAGCTACGAAGGAAGTGGGATGGAAGCTAGAGTGAATTTAGTGGAAAAGTCAGGAGGACTCTGGTCAAACATAAGTTGGACTTCAACCGAAGACTTACACTGTGGCACTGATGGTGACAAAGAAATATTTGTTATCTGTTACTGAAATAGCTGCATTGTGTTGCCTAGTGGAGCTTTTCAGGTGGTTAAAGACAGGGGTCGGCAACCTCCGGCCCGTGGGCCGGATGCAGCCCGCGAAGGCCTGGCTGCCGCCACCGACTGCTCTTGCTGCCGCCGCCGCCGCAGCTGCCTATCGCGGCTTTTCGCCGCTCTG
>NW_024827930.1:0-510 GCF_019175285.1 Sceloporus undulatus
AAAGGCAGTAGCTTTTTGCTTGGTAACAGAATTGAAAGTTTATTTCCTGGACTGAATTCTGATGGGATGAAATACTAATATTTGGGATGCACCATATGCTTTACTCCCCTTTTGCTTAGTCACTCTCTGGATGAGGGCTATTTTCTATTTCAGGTGACCTTTGCAGATGTGGCCATATATTTCTCTGAAGACGAATGGAATCTGTTGACGAAGAAACAGAAACTTTTGTACAGTTATGTAATGATGGACAATTATGAGAATGTGGCTTCTGTAGGTAAGATACCTGAATCCATTGCTCTTTCTATAAAGACTGAAGGTCCTTTCATACTATATTATCATGTTGCTATGGTTCCACTAGAATTATAGAGTCATAGAGTTGGAATAGACCACAAGGGCCATCCAGTTGAACCCCCTTCTGCCATGCAGGAATACACATTCAAATCACCCCCAAGAGATGGCCATCCAGCCTCTCTTTAAAGACCTCCAAAGAAGAAGACTCCACCAAACTCT
>NW_024827930.1:610-1497 GCF_019175285.1 Sceloporus undulatus
TTTGCAGATGTGGCTGTATATTTCTCTGAGGATGAATGGAATCTGTTGACGAAGAAACAGAAACTTTTGTACAGTTATGTAATGATGGACAATTATGAGAATGTGGCTTCTGTAGGTAAGGAACCTGAATCCATGGCTCTTTCTATAAAGACTGAGGGCCCTTTCATACTATATTATCATGTTGCTATGGTTCCACTAGAATTATAGAGTCATAGAGTTGGAATAGACCACAAGGGCCATCCAGCTGAACCCCCTTCTGCCATGCAGGAATACACATTCAAATCACCCCCAAGAGATGGCCATCCAGCCTCTCTTTAAAGACCTCCAAAGAAGAAGACTCCACCAAACTCTAAGGGAGTATATTCCACTGTCACGAAGTTCCTCCTAATGTTTAGGTGGACCCTCTTTCTCTTTGGCTTGCATCCATTGTGGTGTCTCCTTTTCTCTGTAGCAGCAAAAAGCAAGCCTGCTCCTTGCGCAACATGACATCCTTTCAAATATTTCAACATGGATATCATATCCACTCTTTATCTTCTTTTCTCCATGCTAAACATTACCAGTTCTATAAGCTGCTCCTCATAGAGCATTATGGTTTCCAGACCCTTCACCACTTTGGTTCCCCTCCTTTGACATGCTCCAATTTGTCAACATCCTTTTTGAATTGTGGGGCCCAGAACTAGACACAGGATTATTCCAAGTGAGGCCTGACCAAAGCAAAATAGAGATGCACTATTACTTCCCTTGATGTAGAAACCATTCTTGTATTGATGCAGCCTAGAATCACATGGGCCTTTGTAGCTGCAGCATCAGACTGATGCCCCATGTTCAGCTTGTGGTCTGCTAGGAGTCCTAGATCCCTTTCAAGCACAGTTTAATTGTGATAGCAA
>NW_024827931.1:0-1497 GCF_019175285.1 Sceloporus undulatus
AAAAGAAATGTACTGTCTTTTGCATCTTTTTATGAACATTATGGAACGAGAGCATTGGTGTCTATTTTTTAGAGGAAGGGCCTGAATTCAGTGCTAGAATTTATGTAGAACATTTTTTTTGTTCAACACTTGGCAGTTGCCATGGGAAGGGCAGTTAGTAAGGTCTTCTTGAGAGCATGGAGAACTACTGCCACTCAGAATATAGGCCACATGAGTAAGAAGGCTGAAGGGATAAAATACAGTTTCCTACAATATTTCAATAGGAATGGGTTAAACCTATGTAACATGGTGGAAACACAATGTGCATCATGCTATCTTATAAGGGTTCACCACACCCACAATACTTGCCGAGGAACTCTGCCCCATAGAGGTACAGCATGGATGGCCAATTAAATATCAGTTAAGATACTCAAAAAACTATGACTGCTTCCTTGTGCATTTCTGTCCTAGTCAAGGGGTGAAGTTAATAATAATAATAATAATAATAATAATAATAATAATAATAATAATTTTATTTGTATTTCCCACCTCTCCTAGATGGATCGAGGTGGGATTACAGTCTGTTAAAACCCCTACATCAATAATAAAATACATATAAAATACATCAATAAAAATAATACAATTAATCTTAAAACAAACTCATCTTAGTGCTAGGAACCTAAAGAATGCCTCCAATATTTCATGTTCTCCGTAAGAAAGGCTTTCTCAGCATCATGGGACACTCCATAAAAAAAGGACTAGGTGTATCACCATTGAGCCACCAGCTTTCCAACAACACATTGCAAGGGGATGTGCTACTTAAAAGACAGGTTTTGGGATGCAGCCTCAGGATCTGTAGCTACAGAGCCATAGCTACATGATACATGCACATGCCCTAATGCAGGTTGTCAGCAGATATTTAATACAATGTATATTTCATGTTAGTTTAGGATTTTTTTTAAAATGTAGGTTGATGTGGAACTTGGACGCAACAGACTTAGGAGCAGATACATGCAAAACTGGCATACATGAGAAAGAGACTCATAAATACACACACACCATGCAGGTGACAGTGGCATTTGCACAGTGCCAATGAATATCATTTGGAGGTTCTTTATTGAGATGGCATGCTCTTTTCTTAGAATATAGGTAAAGTACAAAACTTCCCAGCTTTACATTCCCTCCATTTCAACTTACAAGGAAGTAGAATCAATGGGATGTGGTGCCTCTATTCCCTTTTGGCTCTTGCAGCCATCTTCAGTGTTAACTGAGGCCAGAAAGCCACACAATTAAGTGCGTGCATGCACAGGTTCATACAAATGGACATTGCCTTTGCCTCCACTACAGCTTCCAATTTCCAGGGCTATTTCATTTCATTAAATTTATTTAAACGTTCTGCCACATTTTACAATGCAATTCCATTGAAATTAAGTTAATGTCATTAAAAGTAGATAAGGAAAATCTGATTTAATTTAATGTTGCTAATTAATTATTTTTAAAAGTTTTTCCTCAATATAA
>NW_024827932.1:0-1497 GCF_019175285.1 Sceloporus undulatus
CTGTGTCTAGTTCTGGGCACCACAATTCAAAAAGGATTTGGAGAAACTGGAGTGTTTCCAAAGGAGGGCAACTAAAATGGTGAAGAGAATTGAATAACTTATGAGGAACGACTTAGGGAGCTGGGGATGTTTAGCCTGGAGAAGATAAGGTTAAGAGGTGAAATGATAGCTCTGTTTAAATACTTGAAGGGGTGTCATATTGAGGAGGGAACAAGCTTGTTTTCTGCTGCTCCAGAGAACAGGATCCGGAACAATGGATGCAAGCTAAAGGAAAAGAGATTCCACCACAACATTAGGAGGAACTTCCTGACAGAAAGGGCTGTTCGACAGTGGAACAAACTCCTTCCTCGGAGTGTAGTGGAGTCTCCTTCATTGGAGGTCTTTAAACGGAGGCTGGATGGCCATCTGTCGGGGATGCTTTGATTTGGATTTCCTGCATGGCAGAAGGGGGTTGGACTGGATGGCCCTTGCGGTCTCTTCCAGTTCTATGATTCTATGAAGGTCATCAGGAAAAAAATATGTTGGACTACATAATGAAATACAGTATATGTAAAACAGCTGTAAAGAAACCATATGAAATGAGTTGATTTAGATTGTAAGACTGAGGGCAGGGAACCCTCTTATTAAAAAGTTTGTATGTACAGCGTTGTGTAAATTTACAGCACCATATAAATAAAGCTTAACAATAATAATAATAATATATGTGTGTGTGTTTGTAGCTGGATGTCCTCCATTTTTTCCTGGAATGTCCTCCATTTGCGGCGCCTCTTCCTCCTTTGGTCACCCTGCAGGCAAGTCCATATTTGTTTATCAACTGGTCACCTCACCTATTCACTCAGGGAGAGAAAGGAAGGGACTCAGAAGAGGCTTCATCCACACGGAGGAAATAATCCGGTTTGAGAGCACTTTTGCTGCCATGGTTCAATATTATGGAATTCATCTATTCACTGTTGGAGAAAAAATAAGAAACTCTGCATCCACACTGGAGAAATAACCCGGTTTGGCACCGCTTTAAGTCTTTTCTGGCTCAAGTCTATGGAATTCTGGGAGTTGGAGTTTGTTGTGGGGCAACAAGCTCCAACTCCCAGAATTCCATAGACTTGAGCCAGAAAAGATTTAAAGCGGTGCCAAACCGGGTTATTTCTGCAATGTGGACGCAGCCTCAGACTGTAGCCACACCACAGAAATCTCATCCCCTGAACCTCCTCTGCTTCCCTCGCAGCAGGTGCACTCAAAGATGCCAAACGCAGTACAGGCTCGCCATTGGACAACAGCGACCATTCGGTTAGCCAATAGCAAACAAAGAAGCAGCTCCCTCTTGGGCAATCCACCAATGGGGATAAAGAGAATGACCCCCGAGCCACGCCCACTCCCTTAGCCACGCCCACTCCCTCACATTCCAATGGCAGCCTTCATCGGAGAAAGCTGGAAGCAAGGAACAAATCTTCCCTCTTAGCGGAAGGGTTAAGACGCCTCGACTCTGGATCACAGCCAATG
>NW_024827933.1:0-1497 GCF_019175285.1 Sceloporus undulatus
ACTTTCTTTGCATCCTGATCCAATCAGAAGGGATCAGCACCCTGGATGTCCCACTCTGAATTTATTTGGTAATGTCACTACCGTTGTTTTAAAGTCTTTATTTTAGTTGTGTTTAGGATTCATTTCTGCTGTGCACCATCTTGGATCTCATAGCAGGAGAAAGATGCAATATATATAACATGAAATGAAATGAAAGCCACTCACTGACTGGCAAAAGAGAATCCCATTGGACATTTTTATTAGTCTTCCTTATCTTTATACTGAGAAATAAACATTCCTCCAAATTCCCAGAAAGCTCCCTCTCCTGTTCTCTCCATGAAAAGTTATTGACAATGCAACTAAGCTAAGGTGCTAGGCCAAGTTACTTTATAGTGAATTAAAGTCATAATTATTATACTCTAAAGGAGAAGAAAAGAAGAAGAAAAGGGAATACTTGATAGATATGTAAAGAATTATAGAACTACGAGTTGGTGATTATACAACGACTTTTATCCAGATGGAATAATAACACGAGTATTCTATATCTGTTGGTTCATTTATTGTATGTACAGTGTTATGTATAAAAACACTCTCTTTTTCATTTTCTCTATTCCTTCCTTTCTTTTGTTTGATTTTATCTTTTTTTTGTCCTTTCTTCTTCTTTTTTTCTTTTCTTTTCTCTCTCTCCTTTTCACTACCTTCTACTCCATTTCTAATTTTTTATTACTCAAAGTAGAAATTTAATAAAAGTTAATTTAAAATGTCATTATTATTAAAGTTGAATGTAAAAGTCATTATACACTCTTGAAGCAAGTGTTTCAGATAAAAGAGCTTCAATCTGTAACTGAACATGTTTGAATGAGGTGAAGTCGAAGGCTTTCATGGCTGGCATTCATAGTGTTTTTTTTTTTTTTTTTTTTTTTTTTTTTTTTGTAGGTTTTTCGAGCTATGTGGCCATGTTCTAGAAGAGTTTCTTCCTGGCGTTTCACCACATACTGGCAAATCATCAGGAAGAAACTCTTCGAGAACATGGCCACATAGCCTGAAAAACCCACAAAAAAGTTTGAATGAGGGTATGTTTGTTTGTTTAAAAAGGAGAGGTGAAAGTAAATGGGAGGGAATACATGTCTTGTGGAAATAAATACATTTTCAGCAAACATTAAAAATGTGAATGCTGCTTTTGGGCCCAAACAGACAGGCCAAAATAAATCTGCTTCGGGTCATGTTGGAGGTATGCTGTTTAAATGACATATGCATCTTAAGAGTCCAAAAGCCACGCCAAAGCTACACTCCAGTCCTAAGGCCTGAAGTGCAGCTTTGGCACAGCTTTTGGTCTCTTAAGATGCATGTGTCATTTAAACAGCATACCTCCAAAGTGACCCGAAGCAGATTTATTTTGGCCTGTCTGTTCAGCCTCTATGTCTCTGGAATTCTTTGAAAAGGATGGAGGTCACCACTAGGGATGTAAAGAATATTCTCCAAAATTCGAAAATTAGGAGAAAATTCTTTACATCCCTA
>NW_024827934.1:0-1497 GCF_019175285.1 Sceloporus undulatus
TGAGAGAGCTAAAGGGTGACAGACACTTTGGGGTCTTGTCCTGCCCTGTGTACTACCAGCATGTGGTCACCAACAGGTTAGCTTGAGGGAATGTGGCCCTTGAAGGAGAAGAGATACCACCACCACCTGTTCTACTATGTACAATATTGCCTGAGTGGATATTCTGAACCTTTATCTCACCAGGCCAAATTAGGCATTCTGCTCACTATTGCATGCTAGCTCTCAAGGGCCAGATCTGAGGCGAGGAGACACAAGAGAAAGCAACATCTTGCATCCTATCTTTTTACTGGAAATCCCTTTCCTCCCCTTCCCTCCAGCCTCTGTTATTTTTTTTTTAATTTTTACCAAGTGTTCATTATCCATATTATTTTAAAACTTTTCACAGAACTTGGAGCTAACTCCAGTTGTCCCTGTTGGGTTGACATTTCTGTACAAGTGTGCAGCACAACTTTGGGGGCTACCAATCCACATATTTAAATATCTTTTATATACCCACTTGGTAACTTGGAATTATCTGAGCATGGCAGCCACCGGGATGTGTGAATATATTATGTAAGGAAAATTTCCAGCAGCCGTTCATTCTAGCACTACTTACCCACCAAAACACCCCCATGAATGGCAACCACAAATGGAAAGTCCTCTGAACACTGCTAAGAGAGGAAAGCATTCTTCTGTTGCAACCGTAGAGAGATGCATCTGCAAAACCATGTGTGGTGTGTGCTAGCTTGAGAATAAAATATTGTTGGGAAATAAATAATTCTTCACAAGAACATCTTGTTACTAGCTCAGTGTGATGTTCATATACCTAAGGATTTTTGGGGTGCAATGTATTATGGCTTGTGTGAGTAACAGTGGTATTTGCTGCACTACTTTAGGCAGCAAGCTATCATGGATCACTCCAGAGGGTGAGTAATGCTCACATTTAGGTACAAAATTGCCCTTTTCTCTTATTAACGTTTTAAGATTTAAGAGCTGTGGCTTTTTATCATCATTCTTTCCAGACAAGCTAGTGCCCGTAGGACAGTGCCCGTAGGAACATACTAATTTCAGACAGGACTAGAAACTGTGGTGCTGTACAGACTGGTGGAAAGCGCTGGCCTGCACACGTACTAGGGTTGCCTCGGGGTGTCCTTTCCAGACACCCCACAACCCTAGTACGTTGCCGCGGCGTTGTAATGGTGGCGCCCTTTCTACATGGGAGCCTGTGGTGATCCCTGGAGGCAATTAGCCCTGTGTGTGGCTATTACTCCCAGGGAGTCCTTTTAACACTTCCCTTCTAGGATCTCCTAGGTCTCCATTCCCACTCCCTGCCGAGCTGGATGAGACCCCTTGAGGTCCTGTAGTCTCGCTGCCACCACCCAGTGAATCTCAATGAACTACGTTTTCCCTAAGCACACACTGGGACTTGCTAGGGATCTCTCTAGTTTAAGCAATCAGTAATCAGCAACCGAGCTAAAAGGCACGTGTCCAGGAGCAGAGAGAGCCAGCAGATACTTT
>NW_024827935.1:0-1497 GCF_019175285.1 Sceloporus undulatus
CTAATAGCACAACATTCTACATTGCCAGATGAATAAGTATAGAATTGCATGTGTGTTCTGTGCCTTCAAGTCATTTCCAACATATGGCAAACTCAAGGTGAACCTATCATGGGGTTTTCTTGGCGTGTTTCTTCAGAGGGGGTTTGCCATTGCCAACCTCTGAGGCTGAGAGAGTGTGACTTGCCCAAGGTCACCCAGGGGATTTCCATGGCTGAGTGGGGATTTGAACCTGGGTTTCCAGAATCATAGTCCAACACTCAAACCACTACACTAGTAGTATACTCAAGTATAGAGTTTCAGACTTCATTACTTTTGGTTCATCTAGAAATGGAGAAAGTCTCTGGAAGTTTTTAGAGTTTCCAGTTCTTTTGTTCTGATTTTACCTCCATGTTCCCAGATTTACACCCAAAACTCTTTCTTAAAATATCCCATTTAGTTAAAAGTTTATTGATTAGTCAACTGACCATATCAAAACACTAAACATCAACCATAGTAAAGTAAGAAAAAACAAAATTCATCCTTCACTTTTGTTTTTCCTCCTCCCACTGATCACATATCACATGGAGATTAATTAAACATTTCAAAAACAGATTTTCACCAATTTCCACGGAGCCTTCTTTAGGAGTTATTATTCACAAGTTATAGTCGAAGTGGTAAAGAACACTGGTTAAACATTAGGATTATTTTGCTTTGATGCAAACATTTGTCTTTCCCTCACTTGATTTCTGTTCAATCTCTGTCCTGGAAACAATACCTGTGTTTACTGATGGTGGCCATCTAATTCCGGGATAATACAAACAGACAGCCATGTACAGATACATTTCATTTTGGAAAATACTGGCTTAATTTAAACTGACCTGGGAAATCGGAATGAAAAATCATTAGTAATACTGAGAGTTCCCAGAAGACACTTCAGAATGAAGAAAACATCATGTGGTTTTCTAAAATAAAATGGGTGTGTAAATGAACCAAACCTGCAACTTCCAGAAACTTTTTTCTCATTTTGAAGGATTCTTTTTTTACTAAACCTTTGCCCTGCACAGGGTCTTTTGCACAAGAATTAAACATTAGCAATGGTTTGCATGTAAAATCCATGATTGACAAAGCTTGGGAAAGCTACATTTTTAACTAAAAGTCCCAGTGTCCATTCTTAGCTTTCTAATACAAAAAAGTAATTGTTCCAAGGCTCTGATAATGGAGGCATTTTTCAATTAATGTGGAGGTCACTGGAAAAAGAAAGTATACTAATCCAAACTTGATCTCTTAACATTATTTAAAGGCCAGTTATTTCAAGAGCCAGCATGGTTAGTGATTTGAGCGTTGTGACTCTGGAGACCAGTGTTCAATTTCCTGCTCGCCTATGGAAACCCACTGGGTGACCTTAGCCAAGTCACACTCTCAGAAAACCCCATCATAAGGTTATTATAAGTTGGAAATGACTTGAAGACACACAACAACAACAACAACAACAAACCACTTTTGCACTGGCCCAAAGAA
>NW_024827936.1:0-1497 GCF_019175285.1 Sceloporus undulatus
TCTGCATACATGAGAACTGATATTTTCCTGGGTCCCAATTTAGGGGGTACATAGTTGTCGGGATTACAATGAAATAGATAAAATCATGATGGAAAAAATAAATAAACACATTTCCAAGTATTATAAACTATTAAAAGAAAGAGACCTAGAAGATGAAATTATTAAACACAGCATGGTAAGATGGGCATGTGATATAAATAAAACTATAACTATAGAGGGATGGGAAAAATCATGGAAAGGAACAAATGAATTCACTCTGTGCCAAAACTTATAAATAAAATTACATCAAAATGTTATACAGGTGGTATCTGACCCCCCAAAAAACCCACCAGAGATACAAAGCTGGCAATACTAAGTGCTGGAAATGCGGGGAACCCGAGGGACGCTTCTTTCCTATTGGTGGACATGCATTAAAGCTCAAGGATTCTAGCAAAGGATTCGTGGAACCATCCAAAACATTCTTGATTTAAATATTCCCTTTGAACCAAATGTATTTTTACTAAACATGACACACAACATAAAGTCAGTAAAATACAATAGGATTGTTTTATATATGGTCTCATGTGCAAGGATCTTATTTGCTCAAGTTTGGAAATCTACAATTAATCATTCTATCGAAGATTGGTTGATTAAGATACATGAAGCTAGAAATATGGATAACACAACTCGATCAGGGGCTTGCGCAAGAGATCTAGGACAAATCCCCATTTGCGCGGTTTTTCTGAAAGCTGACTGTTGACCCTTTCTTTTTAGAAACAACCGGCTCTTCCTTGCTGCCGACAAATATGAACTCAGCCCCGGTCATGATCGGATCAAGTTCAGGGGGTAGATTGCCCCGATTGAGGTAAAGGGTAGTACGAACTTGTTTCCGGGGAGATTCGATATGGGGGCACCTGGATCTGCCTAGTTCTATCCAGGGCAAATGAGGGAGAGGGAATGGGGCTTTTGTGAAGGTGGGGGGGACTGACCTTCCTGGTGCTGGCCCTCCAGGTGAGCAATGCATTGGGCAAGGAGTCCCTCTCCTCATCACCTGCAGCCTCTGGTTCCAATGGAGGCAGGGCTCTTCTCCAGCATCACCTGGAAGAACGGACCAGAACAATGGACAACAACAGATGTATGTGTGCATGTGTGTTTCTACATATACATCTTTACATCTGTATATATATGTGGAGGCATTTCTATCTAAGAGCACTCAGACTATACCTTTATGAGCCTATATATATATATATATATATATATATATATATATATATGTTTCAAGTCTATAGATCTTGCATACAACACCCATAGATACATCTATACATACCCATAGATACCTGTCTGAATGTGTGCATGTGTACGCGCACGCACACACGCACACACACACACTCATATATATATAAGTGATGGTAAACCTTTTGAGGTTTTATATATATATATAGAGAGAGAGAGAGAAAGAGAGAGAGAGATGCAAGCACATGTACACATATATGTTGGATCATACACACACACGCACAC
>NW_024827937.1:0-1497 GCF_019175285.1 Sceloporus undulatus
CGAATTGTTTCACAGATTCCATTCCTGTCTGATCCCAAATGTCTATTGCTCTTTTGTCCATGTATGTATATACACACATCCTTTGTAGCAGTCCCTTCCAATTAACTGAGGAGGGGCAAATTTCAAGCACCCAAGAAACCTAATATTAGGAACTGATGAGAAACTATCCAGAGGAAATATCTACCAACCACCTTGTCATATTAGTTATTCAGCATAATGGTCACTTAAAAGTGTTTTACATATATTATAAGCCACCCTGAGAATATTAGTTAGCAAGCTGGTTACAAGTAATTTCAAATAAAAGGCCTCATTCCTGCACACACTTATGAATATAAGTAAAGCAGACCTACTGTGATAAAAATGTTTGACAGAATTTTCTGTTGGTTGTTTGGTTTGATGAAGATTTCTGTTGTTTCATAGCAGATTACTTTTTGATAAATTAGATTTCAGATATCAAAGCAGAATTATTGAATGTTTAATAGAGGGCGGAATTGTGTGGCTCTCCATGCGTTTTTGAACAGCAACTCCCAGTAATCTTTGCAAATATAACCAGTGATGACAAATACTGGGAGTTGACATTCAGCAACATTACATGATTGCTGTCTAATGTTATTTTTAAATTATTGTCTGCCTTATTTTATTGAATGTTAACATGTACTAATATGTATTATATTTAATTATTTTGTAGAATGTGCGCCATAGGCAGGTTTATTTTATCTATTTTAATTGATTGTATGTACAGCGCTGTGTAAATTTACAGTGCTATATAAATAAAGCTTAATAATAATAATAATAATAATATACAGTTATTTTTTTTCATTTCATGTGTACCATGAATGGGCGCTGCTGTCTTCTATGGCTTATACTTGGGATGTGCACATCATTAAAGGAAAGATGAGCTTATATTCTTTCCACATGTTCATGTGAACATACTCATTTCATGCCATAATAAGTCATTTACATTCAGAAATGACATATCCACTATTAATAATAATAATAATAATAATAATTTTTAATTTATATTTTCTGCCTCTCCCTGTGGATCGAGAAGGGATTACAACACTAATTGTTAGTGTTAAAGATGTACATTAAGTTCAAATGTATGCAGGTTGCTTACACACACAAGAGTCACCTCAAGTGACAGCAGTCAGACCCACACCTATAATGAATACATAATTTTGCACTGATGGTGTGTGTGTGTGTGTGTGTGTGTGTGTGTGTGTGTGTGTATTTGTGGGTGTTGCATTTTTGCTTCTTTTTGCATCAGCCTTTAAAATGCTTCCGTCTTGTTATAGTCTTCCTTCCAAAATGACTAGGCAAAGTACAAGTACAATCCATTTTTTGAATGGATTTTAAAAAATGAAGCCATTTTTTTAAAACAAGTAGACATCAGTCGGAGAGAAAAGGGTACATTTACTCCCTTTCCACTAAAATCACTGGGATCCAAATGTGTTTGGCTCCAGAAGAATCATGACCCATTTTTTCAAGTGACAATTT
>NW_024827938.1:0-644 GCF_019175285.1 Sceloporus undulatus
GTTATCTTTTGTTTTTCAAAGCAAAGCTGCTGTGATTAAGCAAAGTTGGAGCAAATCACCCTAACAAAAGAAATAGCCTCCAGGATGAATGGTAGCTTTTCTTACACAAAATATGCAAATAGTGACTATTGAGAGTCAGATGAAGGATTCTTCTCTCCCTCTCATTTCGAAATGACTAACCATCAATATTCTTACTCATTGATCGAGAATTATTCAGAATTTCTCCTCTCTAGCATGTTATAGAAATGTTCGAAATTGGCATTTTTCTCCTAATTTTCGAATTTTGGAGAATATTCTTTACATCCCTATCAATGCATCATATCTATCTCCCCTTCCTGTCCCCCTCCCAACCTAAGGGACCTGAGGGTCACTCCAACCGTGCCACAAACCCTGTCGCTGCTCCTGTGCAATGCCAGATCAATCAACAACAAGTCCCACATCCTCCATGATTTGTTGGAGGATCATAATTGCGATCTGGCTTGCATTACCGAGACCTGGCTTGGGCCTGAAGGAGACGTTGTGTGGGCTCAGGCCCTGCCTGCTGGGTTCTCGGTGAAGGACCAGCCCAGGTTAGGTGGGCGGGGGTGTGTGGCCTTGATACATAGGAACACCTTGTCCCTCACCAGGAACCACATCCAACAGAC
>NW_024827938.1:744-1497 GCF_019175285.1 Sceloporus undulatus
CTCATTGATAGAGAATTATTCAGAATTTCTCCTCTCCAGATTGTAATAGAAATATTCGAAATTGCCATTTTTCTCCTAATTTTCGAATTTTGGAGAATATTCTTTACATCCCTAGTTCTCGATCTATATCTAACATTTTTGATTTGTAACATTCTCGTCAACATCAAATAGTCTCTTCTACTAATATTTCTCCTGGGACCTCTTTGAACAATTTAATCTCAATTCCATCAATTATTAACTTTTTGTCATAACCTTCTTGAATTATTTTATCCTTGATTCTTTCTCTTGTGAAATATACAACAATATCCCTTGAGAGGTTTCTTTTTTTTCTTTTTTCTTTTTTGCTGCGGATGAAATAATTTGGAAGATCTTATCAACAGTAACATCCAGGTATTCCATGGAGCAATCATTTAATTTTGCTGGTACTATTTTTTCATATAACTTTTCATTGTATTGTTCCTTCGGGCCTCTTATTTTAATACTTTTTCTCCTGTCTTTAACCTCTTTCCTTCTGCTCAGTTCTTTTTCTTGAGTTTGTGTTTGTAAAATGTTTTTTGAAACTTTATCCAATTCTTTGGGTTTCATTTCCAATTTCACGACTTTCTTTTTTACATCTCTTATCTCTTCTGTTATTCCTTTTATCGAATCTTTTAATTCCTCAATTTCCTTCTTAAAGTCTTTTCTCAATTCATTTATAGAATCTTTTATTTCCTGTCTTATATTTGTCTCAATTTTTTGGATTGCTTCCAAAAT
>NW_024827939.1:0-1497 GCF_019175285.1 Sceloporus undulatus
CTCTTTTAGCATTATTTTTACATGAATGGAAAATGTAGGTTTACTCAGGCCAACTTGTTTTCAATTCACAGTAACAGAGGAGGAATTAGAAAGGTGGGATTGCGCCTCAAGGCCTTTATTTCCAAACATTTGTTTTTGGCAGTCACATCTGTAGCTGTGGACTCTTTATCTTGTCTAGTTTAATACTGAATACAATTGGCCCACTTCCTAGTATGTATTGGAATGGAACTGCCTATCATTGTGTGCAGTGCCAGAGATTTTAAACAGGATAAAACAAATGGTAGCTCAAAATTCTTGGACGTTTTCATTCAGTCTCTTCATTAAGTGGAAGAATATATGAGGAGCTGAATATATGTAGGAGTATAATACAGAGTTGTATTATACACCCCATTTCTCTGTGTGTGCCAGCCATGTGAAGAAGACCTACATGTGTAAAACTCCCTCATTGTTGTGTGCCTTCAAGTTCTTTCTTACTATGGTCACCATAAAGTGACCTTATCACAGGAGTTTCTTGGCAAGATTTGTTCACAGAGGTTTGGCTTTTGCCTTCATCTGAGGCTGAGAGAGTGTGACTTGTCCAACACCACACAGATTTGAACCCAGTCGCCAGAGCCAAAGTCTAACTTTCAAACAAGTACACCACACTGTCCATAAAAATTCTTCATGCAAGACATAATTCTGGCCAAACAAGGTCTGTTCTACAGATTTCCATAATTATTTCCTCCCTTAAATATAAAATGAAAGAGTAATGCATTTGCACACAGGAGCTCCACATACACATAGCTGCACATATGTGAGATTTCTGTATTCATTTGCTGAAATAGTTTTTTTAAGTGCCACCAGCTTGGACTGATGCAGATAGCAAACTGAAGCCCCTTTATTTCCTGACAGCCTGATGAAACTTCTCAGGAGGGAAAGTGAGAAACAGTGTTCAACTCAAAATGGGGAAGAAAAGAAAATGACACACATAAAATGAAAGAGTTATGCACATTTCAACATGCACACAGCATGGTCATCCTATTTTCTGCTTATTATATGAACAATTGGGCAGAACAATCCATGCACAGTTGGGGGGGGGGATAATTATAGAAAGCTGTAGAGCAGACAATGCAATGGATGACAATGTTTCTTTGAAGGAAAATGTCAAGAGGGGATTCCAGTTGATTCATATACCACTACTAGAACTTTCCAGATAAAAACATGCACATTTCCATCCAGAAAGTTTGAAATCATAAAGTCCAAGGATGAAGAGTCCTTTAAAACTTTTCATAACATTTCATGTTCTTCACAAAAAATAGTGATGTCAAGGCACAATATATCAAGTAATGTGTCTTCTTTCATTCTGAAGTCTTTGATGAAGGAACTGGAAAGTGAAGTCTCAATTTTACCAGTTCATCAGACATGAAATATGAAAAAAGAGAAAAAAAAAGGGCAAACCTTCCAGATGTTTTGCTATGGCCGGTTACACACCGGCAGTTTAGTGCGTGTTCGCCACGC
>NW_024827940.1:0-982 GCF_019175285.1 Sceloporus undulatus
CAAAATTTTATAAATTAAATACTAAAACTGGAACTAGAACAAGAACAAATAAAACATTGTATGATAAAGTGGGCGCAAAATATAGGGGAAAGTATACAATTTGATGCATGGAAAAGAGCCTGGGGACAAGATTTAAAATTTACATTGTGCTCAGATATAAAAGAAAACTTTTTTAAAATTATGTATAGGTGGTATATAACTCCGAATAGATTGGCAAAGATATACAAAAGTGATAAAGGAAATCACTAGGGGTGTGATCAAAGTGTGGGAAGTCTCTTTCATAAGTGGTGGACATGTCCTATGATAAAGAAATTCAGGATTGAAGTACATAAGAGAATCAGGACAATAATACAAATGAACTTCCCCCTTATACAGGAAATGTGTTTATTAAACATAGTAGAAAATAAGACTCTAAGACAAAAGTTAAAACCACTTTTAAATTTAATAACCGCCGCCAGAATTACAATAACTAAATATTGGAGAAACAGGGAAATAACTAAAATTGAAAATTGCTTGGAAAAATGTTGAGAAGTAATTGAGATGGATACAATGACTATGAAACTAAAAGAAGAAATATTGGAAGAGGAAAATCAAATATGGGTAAGAGTAAGAGAACTATATGAGACGGAAAAGACAAAATAAGAAAAGAATAGAGAAGGAGGATTGCTATACCGTTTCTGTGTTGTAAGCTGGAGAGATATGGAAAGGTGTACATTCTTAGTATATAAGCCAAAGATGAATGTAGGAAGGTGAGATAAAGGTGAAGGGAAACATACTTTTTGAGGAATGTGGGTCACATAGCTAAAATAGAAACAGCACTCAAAAATAGATAGAAGAAAGGAAAGGGGGGTTGGGGGTTAATAGAATGGAATATGGAATGTGTAAAGTATAGAGAATTGTACCCCTTTTTTATTCTGTAAATATTCAATAAAGATTTTTTTTAAAAAAAGAATGGGGAGATTATAAAATAAAGAAAGTAATT
>NW_024827940.1:1082-1497 GCF_019175285.1 Sceloporus undulatus
GGCTATACCGATTCTGTGTTGTAAGCTGGAGAGATACGGAAAGGTGTACATTCTTAGTCTATAAGCCAAAGATGAATGGAGGAAGGTGAGATAAAGGTGAAGGGACACATAGTTTTTGAGGAATGTGGGTCGCATAGCTAAAATAGAAACAGCACTCAAAAATAGATAGAAGAAAGGAAAGGGGGGTTGGGGGTTAATAGAATGGAATATGGAATGAATAAAGTATAGAGAATTGTACCCCTTTTTTATTCTGTAAATATTCAATAAAGATTATTTTTTTAAAAAAAGAATGGGGAGATTATAAAATAAAGAAAGTAATTCAGATTGATTCTGTGCTTGGCTCCTAATTAGTTCTCCTTTTTCCTGAAGCAGGTAATGAGCAGCAGAGAGAGAACTATGAGGAGCCACCTGCGAC
>NW_024827941.1:0-1497 GCF_019175285.1 Sceloporus undulatus
ACAGAGAAGGCTAAATGTCTCACAAAATTACAGTTCCCAGAATTCCCAAGCATTGAGCCAGTTAAAGCGGTTCAAACTGGACTATTTCTGCAGTGTGTTTTGGACTGTAGTCCAACATCCCAACCATTACATCATGCTGGCTCTTCTTATTTTATATTATTGCTCTTCCACAATAAATAAATACTGTTTAAAAAAAGTTGCCTCACACAGAAACCATGATTATCAAGGAGTTAAATTTTCCCCCTAAAACTTTTAAAAGTTGTTTTTAAATTTTTAAATTTTAAAAAAGTTTCAAGCTCCCCCCCCCCCCCAATAGCAACTTTTTACTGAGAGGGCATAGTAGGGAAGGGAATATTAAATATCCCCAGAGTCTCTTGTTTAAATTCTTTCTGCTCTTTTGAGACAACTGAGCCTTAGAAAGAAGGCCAAGGCACAGTGTTGGTGTCTGTTGCAAGCACCCCAACTGTCAAAATTTAATTTTTACATTTCAAAAACAATCTTGGACCAGCTTAGGTCTAGCATAGCACGGCACACCAGCATCCTGACAGTGGAGTGACAGATTCCAAGGACAGGAATTCATGCCTTTCAGAATGGATCCACTGAAGGCAAAAGGCATCCTTACCCAGAGAGGCCACTTGCCCATCATCCTCCATCTTTCCTTTCTTGATCCGGATTCAAGAGACCCCTCTTTCTTGAATTAACTCACAGCCACCTCCTCAAAGGAGACCAGGAGCTAAAAAGAGGATCAAGAAGACTTTTCTATGGAGGAATCATTGTCCCTACATACATACAGTGGCAGCATTAGCGTTGGTGTCACCCAGTGCTGTAAGTCATGGTCACCCCCGCTGTATGGACTTCCTCCCATGTTACACCATACAGAATCCTTAGGAATGTCTTTTGTACTAATGACCCTATGGATGAAACATCTCCCCTGCCCTCTACTGCTCTGCCCAGCTCCTGCAAACTCATATTTGTGGCCTCTTTAATAAAATCCAGCCATCTAGTAATATGGAAGAGTGATGTTGTATTTTGATTACAATGGCCAGGTTGATTTTAGCACAGAATTTAAGGAATCAGGAAGTATCAAAGATAGATGAGTGGATATTAAAAGATAACAACATAGAAGAAATGGATAAACTGACTACTTGAACTGTGAAACTATTGTAGAAAAGGAGGGGGAATGGTCTCCACTAGTGGAATATTGTAACGAAAGATGGGAATAAGCAGGAGTATGTAAATTACTAATGGTGGAAAATTTAGGAGGACTGTTTAGAATTTCGTTTGAAGGAACAGTGACGAAAAGGAGTCTAGAAGAATAAGGGACTTTGGGGGAGTAGACACAAATTGAACTTTTGGGAAGTCATATCATACGGAGATGGCTAAACGGGTTAGTTGTATTTGTACAAATGATCATAACTATTGGGAGATCCATTATGGAACCATCCCCTGCGAAAACAGAGCTTAGCACTTATTCAAGCTGCTAGGCTTGACTGGAGC
>NW_024827942.1:0-1497 GCF_019175285.1 Sceloporus undulatus
TGTTGGGATTTGGGAGCTGTGATTTCTACAAATCTTAACTGTAACAGGCTGGGAAACTTGGACCTAATAGTCATAATAATCATAAATATCTCCTACTCAGATTAAGTTATTTCTCAGTTCCTTGTAAACAGGTGTATCATTAAAACTTAGGATGTCAACCCCTGTGTTTTCTTAGGGAGATTCCATTGAAGTAGGGCTGCCGACTTATCAAGTGACCCTTGTAACTGTGTCTTTAAGAGTAGATCAACAGTGGACAATTTCCAACCATGCAGGCTGTCATTTCTTTCCTCCCCCAGACCTTTGAAAAATATAGCATCCATTGAAAGTCCTATGCCTGCAGTTGCAAATCATGGCTTCATATGCCTTTGGGGGTACAGTTTGTTATTTAAATATTATTCTTCTCAGGATCAGTTTTAGGGCTTAAAAGGCCCTAAACAGGAAATGCTTGGCTGGCTAAATGGGACGAGGGGTCCAGGGGGCTTTATGTGGCACATGGACCATCCCAAAAAGGTTTATCTGTTAAAGCGTATGTGTCATGTTGCAGTCATCTGCAAGGGCCAGACAAAAAGCTACCATTTATACACTGAACTCAGTATTAGTAAACTAGACACATGATCCCTGTCTCATTCATTGAAAACTGGTGGTTCCAGAAATCTTTTTTTGTTTATGCCATCATACTAATGTATATGAATATTGTAATCCCCCCTCCGAAAAAAAATGTATGCAAATAATTGAAAGCAATGTCAGATTCTCAGTGACTTAAAATAGCCTTGGTTTTTCTGTAGCAGAGAACCAGATTGTACTATTCTTTAGTACAGGTGCTTGAGCAATTGAGCAATAAAATATAACATTTTATTGTTATTGTATTACTGTCATTTTAATGCTGGAAATGTTAATACAGTATTTATTTTAATATTAGTGATGCTTTCTATGAGATGATGTATTTCATTATTAGCCACATTCAGTATTTTTACTTTGCTCTAAATTATTTCAAATAAATACAACTTACATTGAATTCATATGGTGAGCCCTCTTCTTTCACTAGAATATGTACAGTATTTTATATGTGTGTTTTTTAACTCAACGTTTCCTTCTGCGATGTAGCAATGTGATAGCCTGTTTTAAGGGCCCATCAGCACTTAAAATGAAGGTAGTATCTCCTTGCATATTATTTAGCTTCCTTTTCTGAATCCTATACTTGTCTACTCAAAAGTCATGTGCAAGGTTTTCTTGCAGGAGAGTGAGTATAAGATAGTATCTTATGCAAAGGTTAGACACCCATTTTCTTTGTAAATTGTTTTTAATCTTCTGCTTTCAAGTGAATGTCTTTCCTTCATATAATTGGAAAATCAAAGAGGACTGGTAACACCCATAGAAGGGATGCAAAGAAGAAACAAAGGTCCAAAACACACTGGAGAGATAATCCCTGGCTCAGTGCTAGGAAATCCTGGGAATAGCAGTTTATTGTGATACCAGAGCTCTCGGACAGAGAATGCT
>NW_024827943.1:0-1497 GCF_019175285.1 Sceloporus undulatus
CTCTCCTGATAAGAAGGTACTTGCAGGCATGCCTCGTCTCCTGAATCACCACTAGGCTGTGGCACCATAGAAGGCCTTTCCTCAGCACTAGGACCTGGTTGGACCTCCTGCTCTGGGGCTGGGGAAGCACAGCTGGGGCCTGGCAGAGCAGAACTAACACCTGGCGTAGCCTCAATCAGCCCTTGCTCTGGAGGAGGCTCATCATCCTCCTCATCCTCCGAGAGCTCATCTTGGCTGGCCATGACAGTACCTGAGGACATGTACATCTGAGGAAGTAGACTTTAGTCTATGGAAGCTCATGCTGCCAGCTTCTTTCTTTCAGTTAGTATCAAAGGTGCTACAAGATCTCTCTATGTACTGATTCTACAGACTAAAATGGCTGTACCTTTAAATGGAATTGTAGAGTTGGAAGAGACCTCAAGGGCCATCCAGTCCAACCCCCTGCCATGCAGGAAATCACAATCAAAGCATCACCGACAGATGGCCATCCAGCCTCTGCTTAAAGACCTCCAAGGAAGGAGGAAGGAGTGTGTTCCACTGTCGAACAGCCCTTACTATCAGAAAGTTCCTGCTAATGTTGAGGTGGAATCTCTTTTCCTACAGCTTGCATCCATTGCTCCATGTCCTAATCTCTGGAGCAGCAGAAAACAAGCTTGCTCCCTCCTCAATATGGCATCCCTTCAAATATTTAAACAAGGCTATCATATCACCCCTTAACCTTCCCTTCTCCAGGCTAAACATCCCCAGCTCCATAGGGCATGGCTTCCAGGCCCTTCGCCCTCCTTTGGACACACTCCAGCTTCTCAATGCCCTTTTTGAACTGTGGTGGATGGTGCTTTTCCTCTGGCTGGGCGTGAAGCAGACCTCTTCCAATGCCAGAAAAACAGGAGGGGAGGGGCTATTCAAAACAGATGGGCGTGGTTTGGGAAATTGGGGCGGGGACTCAGGGCTGGAGGGCGTGGCTTAAGAGGGTGAAGGAAGAGGCACTTCTGGTCCTCCATTTCAGCCCCCTGTCAAAATGTCCTCCATTCTGAAGCCTGGGTTTAGATTTTTGTATGAGGGTTTTGGGCTTTTATTTGGTTCTCCTTTGTGTCTAGTCGCCCTGAGAGTGGAGGACATAAATAGCATTGGATACCATTCGTAATGTATGGTATGGTTTTTAGATGCTCCTGTAACCCGCCTTGATTCCTTGTGAAAAGGTGGGCTATAAATACATTTTATTATTATTATTTTAAAAAGTGTTTTTGATTTTTTCTCAAGGGATCTTGTAAATGGCTGGCTTGGGATGCTGTTTTAATTTTTAAAGTGTTTTGTACAGTTTTATCTTTTTTAAAACGTATTTTGTTGTTTTAAATACAGTAGTTATCTCTCTTAACATTGTAACAATTTCATTCCTTTTGAAGGCGCCTCTCTTCTATGTTTGTGGGAAAAGAGAGGGATACAAATAAATATAATAATAATAATAATAGCAACACTTTGGAGGCTAATAAGGCTGAA
>NW_024827944.1:0-1497 GCF_019175285.1 Sceloporus undulatus
TTCCAGTGCCCCACAAAGGCTCCTCCCTCCTCTTTGTCCCTCAGCCAATCACAGCCTACATGCAAATTTCCTTCCTACCTCAGGATTCTACATTCAATCTAAATAGACTTCCAGAGCCCCACAAAGGCTCCTCCCTCCTTTGTCCCTCAGCCAATCACAACCCACATGCAAATTTCCTTCCTACCTCAGGATTCTACAGTCAATCTGAATAGACTTCCAGAGTCCCACAAAGGCTCCTCCCTCCTCTTTGCCCCTCAGCCAATCACCGCCCACATGCAAATTTCCTTCCCACCTCATAATGCCCTCCCTGAGAGCTTGGCCAATGATTTGGGATTCTGGGAGCTGTGCCCAAAACATCTGGAGGGCCAGAGTGTGAGGCCCCTGCTCTAGCGTGTGTCCTTCCTCTTTCTGCTTCCCTCCTCCTTTCCAAGCATTCCTGTTTTTTCCAGTGAGTCATGGCCAAAGCCTTGTCAGTCCAATCATCTTGGCTTCCAGAGAGATTTCTGGTTTGATTTGCTCTGGGCCCCATTTCTGTGACTTCTTGGCTGTCCATGGAAACCTCAGCACTCTTCCCCAGCACCCATCTCAAATGAGAGCATTCTCCTCCTATCCGCTTCCTTAACTGTCCAGCTCTGACATCCATCCCTAGTAATAGGGAATACAGTTGCTTGTATGGGCCTAAGTTTCATCTCTGTGATGCCAGAAAAGTAGAGGAGCCAGGAGGGCCAAGGGAGGGAGGTAAGGCTGGGACTGAGGGACACACAGGACCCTTCCCACCTCCCTCATAACTTCCAAAGAGACACATCCAGGCATGGGCTTTCGGTTAGAGAACAAGGGACATTGGCTCTTACCTCTGATATGTCCATCTCCAGTCGATAGGAGCCCCTGGGAGGACATTTGGGGATTCCTCCTGGGCAGAAATGGCTGCAATGGAGGACATGTGTCCTGAAAAAGGAGGATGCGTTTGGTTCACCCTGGCGCAGGCTCCTTTACACAGCGCTTCGCATACATAGAATATCATAGATACATACATACATGCAATTGGTTAAAAATAGAATAAAATAAAATAAGCCTGCCTATGGCGTACATTCTGTAAAAATAGTTTAACATAATACACATTAAATCATATTCACATTAAATCATAAAATATAGCAGGTCAAAAGTAAAATTAAACCTACAATAACAATAAAGTGATGTCTGGGAACGCTTCTCTGAACAGCATTGTCTTTAACGTGGCTTTAAAGCTGGGTAAAGAGGCGATGAACAGTGCTTGGGTTTGTAGCTTTTATTGGGTAATGCCCTACATTTTTCTTGAATGCCCCACAATCTGTGGTGCCTTGTCCTTTTTCGGGGTTAGGATATCTGGCCTCGTCTCTCCACATTGGGTCTGATCTGACTTTTGTGGATTTAATTATTCAAGGATTTTATTAATATGTTCTCTTTAGGAATATCTAGTTCCTCCAGCACAACTCTGTGGTCAACTTAAACCAAAAATCG
>NW_024827945.1:0-1497 GCF_019175285.1 Sceloporus undulatus
TAAGCTGATCAAAAGTGGGAGAAAAAAACCAACTGATAGGTGTACGATATATCACTAAGTACCACTGTAAATAAATACAAGAATGCTATAACAATACAACAATAAATCAATATATGTGTATAATTGAACAATTCTAAATAAACATAAATGAATGATGCAATTACTATATGAAAACAACAATTATAAATGAAAAGTCCAACCAAAAACACCTTGCAAAGATATAAGGTGCTGCAAAGGAAAATTCTTCTGTTTACTCCGGTGCCTTCATGACTGATAATGTAGGATGAATATCCCAATAATATTATTAGAATACACAGTTAAAGCATTCCCAGCAGATGGCCATCCAGCCTCTGTTTGAAAACCTCCAAAGAAGGAAACTTCACCACTCTTTGAGGCAGCATTTTCCACTGTCGAGGCATCTCTTTTCTCCATGTACTAGTCTCTGGAGCAGCAGAAACAAGCTTGCTCCATCCTCAATATGACATCATTTCAAATATTTAAAATGGCTGTCATGCAACTTTGTAACCTTACATAGATACAGTTGGGTCTTCTCTGTGGTGACGCTGGCATTTTAAAAATAATTACAGATATTGTATATCTGCATAAGATGTAACTAAGTAATGCCTCCTGGCCTGAGCTTGCCACAACCCACTCTGAGATCCATCAGCCAGATCACAAAGGGAGTACCTTCAGCTTCCATTTGGGATGCTATGAGGGCGATGCCCCTTCCACTAGTGAGTAAGGCTGCAACAAGGACTTGCAACAGGAGCCCTGCTTCTGTTGGTCACAGCCTCGCTCACTGACAGGAGGGGAGTGGAAAAGTCATCCTACTTACACCCAGATCAGAAGCTTAGTGGACCTTCTTTACCTGATCTGGCTGCTGGCTCTTAAGGTGTAGCATTTGTGTAGTTTTACATTAAGGATATGTAGTCTTACTGAATGCAGACAGTTGTGGATCATAACTCTAGGTTATGAATCCATAACTACAATATTCAGTGCTAACAAATATTCCCAAGCAGCATTCAACAGGCACTCACATTATTTTAGATGCCAATTAAAATATTTTTGTATGTTCAGACCCTTAGGATTATTTAAATTTTGAAGATCTTAGCAGTAAAATTCTTCTGTTGGTTTTGATGTACAGTAATTAGTGTTGTTGTTGTGTGCCTTCAAGTCATTTCCGACTTATGGTAACCCTAATGCAAACTTATCATGGGGTTTTCTTGGCAAGATTTGTTCAGAGGAGGTTTCCATTGCCTTCCCTTGTGGCTGAGAGCATGTGACTTGCCCAGCAATGGGTGCAAGCTACAAGAAAAGAGATTCCACCTAAACATTAGGAGGAACTTCCTGACAGTAAGGTCTGTTTGACAGTGGAACAAACCCCCTCGGAGTGTAGTGGAGTCTCCTTCCTTGGAGGTCTTCAAGCAGAGGCTGGATGGCCATCTGTCGGGGATGCTTTGATTGTGATTTCCTGCATGGCAGAATGGGGTTGGACTG
>NW_024827946.1:0-1497 GCF_019175285.1 Sceloporus undulatus
GGAACTTCCTGACAGTAAGGGCTGTTTGGTAGTGGAACAAATTCCCTTGGAGATTTTGGTGGAATCCCCTTCCTTTAAACAGAGGCTGGATGGACATCTGTAGGGGATCCTTTGATTCCTGCATGGCAGAATGGGGTTGGACTGAATGGCCCTTGTGGTCTCTTCCAACTCTATGATTCTATGATTCTAGGCCTCTGGGAGACAGGAGGGGAAGGCAGGAGCAAAGCCAGGATCGCCTAGCTGTGTGTGGACAGGAAGGGACCTTTGGGAAGGGCCAGGAGAGGGGCCTTGGGGATTGGGAGGCGGCCACCAACCTGATAGATAATAATAATAATAATAATAAGTTTTATTTGTATTTACCCGCCTCTCTCACTGAAGCGAGGAGGTATTACAATTGTAAAATACCCACAAAACAACAATCACATCCAATTTAAACACAGTAAAACAACACATCGCTTAAAATTCAAATCAGGACAAATAAAAACATCGTTTAAAATGCACAATTGTGATCAGAAGTGGGATTTTTCCTTAAGTTTTTTGCAAGAGGTTGGGTGGGTAAGCCTTCCGGAAGGGATCCATCTTAAGTGCTTTCTTGAAAACATCCAAGGTGGTGATAAGACGGATCTCCTCCGGCAAGTTGTTCCATAACTTGGGGGCCATGGCTATGTACGCTCTGTCAGAAGTTGTTCTTAGCCTGACCTTTGGGTAATCTAATAGATTCTTCCCAGATGTTCTGAGAGTGTGGGGCGGATGGTGTAGGGAGAGGCGTTCCCTCAAGTAGCTCAGGCCCAAGCCATGTATGGCTTTAAAGGTAATAACCAACACTTTGTATTGCGCCCGGAAGCTAATTGGCAGCCAATCTAGAGATTTTAGAACTGGTGTTATATGGTCTGACCTAGATGCTCCGGTGACCAATCTGACTGCCGCGTTTTCAACTAACTAAAGCTTCCTAACTTGGTACAAATGTAGCCTCATGTAGAGCATTGAACTTAAGAAGTTTTTTTGTAATCTAGGTAGAAGATATATATTGTAGATCTCATATATTCTATCTGTTTTTTATCTAAATTTAATAAAGATTATTATAAAAAAAATGGAAATACTTCAGCCAAACAGGATTTTCACACCGGCTCTTAGGTCATTCTTGGCTCTGAATACTAGTCCCATTCACAAGCCAATGTATAGCACAGTCTGAAGGCGACATTCCCAGAGCTCAACAATAACATAGAGTACAAAAGCAAATCTCCAGATATAGGCATTGGCAATGCTCAAACCACTTTCCACACTTAAAAATAACTCACACACAGTTGATTTCCTCCAAGTCCTTGGAGGTTCTTTATCTTGAGTTGCAATATAAAACAAATATTTACCAGCTCTCCTCTCTGAATTCTATCCACTTCACAATCTCTTATACACCCAACACCAACCCACACCAATCCGCATGTGAGCTGTATACTGTATTGGTTGTGAGTCATCTCCTGGTGCCACACAGCATGAAGC
>NW_024827947.1:0-1497 GCF_019175285.1 Sceloporus undulatus
CTTTCGTGATGACTTTGTCCAGAAAAAGGTGCTGAACTGGGATTGTTCATGATGGGATTATATACTGATCTCTCCCTCTCTCTTGATTGTTCCAGCCTCTCTCCCATCGCTCAGCCATGACTTGCTATCTGCCAACCTGCGCTGTTCCCTCTTGCTCTTCCTTCCCAGTCTATCCCCTTGAATCTTCAGGCTGTGGAGGCAGCAGCTACAGAGGAGCAATGGGAATCTCTGGCCTTTCTGGTTCGAATGGAAGAAGCACAACCACTGCACAGCAGCTCACCCTGGCAGGGATCACCTCTCAATCCATCAACCAGCTTCAAGCAACAGAAGTTGCGATCCAGCCACCTCCTGTTGTGGTGACCTTTCCAGGACCCATCCTGGCTGCCACCTGTGAGCCCATGCTTGTTGGAGGCAGCTCTTCTTCTGGCAGTTCCTCTAGCGGTCGTCTTGGATCTCACCGTCTGAGTGGTTCCTTGGGATGCAACATCTGCTCTCTCCCCTGCTAGATTCCTAAGGACTGTCTAAATTGGAAGAAGAACACGGAATGACCACTCCACATATCCAAAGCTGATGATTCAGACCTGGGTTTCAGTATGTTGCGATCTACCTAAATCTCAGCATTTGAAAATTCAGATCCATGCTTCTCTCTGCTTCTCATCTACAAATCTATGCTTCAGGTTGCAGTTCTGAAATTCACATATGCTCAGCATCTGAAACCATATGTCACATCGAACAGGGCTTTTGGTGCTCAGCGTTCTTGAAAGCCGAGTAATCCTGGTCCATGATTGTGTGCTGTACATCCCTTCTGCTTTCTTTTTGTCTGGTACTGTTTTGATGCTTGTAACCTTTTTATCTGTTCTCTCTTGGATTCCTATTAAAACTAACTCTGCATCATAACATTTGAGTATTGGTTTTCTTGATCTTTAATCCATAAAGAGGTCCGTTTCCACATTGCTTATGGATGTTTAGAGGGTCAGTAATCCTTGCTATATCACCAAGGAAGGCGGTGGTATCAATGGGAACCACGCTGGAATTTATTATGAAAATTAATCACATTCCGGGGTGATGAACTCTATCACCAAAACAAATGCAAAAATTCAGCTCATTTAAACATCAGATGGAAAGCCACAGTGATTTCTTCCTCCAACAGACATTAGTGCCGTAGTGATCATTGTGTACAGATGGTGGGATTCATTTGCACCACTAACTCCCTACAGATGACCAGCAAGGGCTAAGTAATGCACAGATATGGGAAAGATTTGGCAGTCTTCCTTTTCTTTGGCCCAGTACAGACCTCTGGTTTGTGGTGGCCTGAGACCGATTCTAGGGTTCCGGAGCACGTAGCAACTGCATGCTCCGGAACCCTAGGACATGTGCACGTTGGTGTTATGGTGGCCTTCCGTCCACATGGGGTCCACCATCGTGACTTACGCGATGTGCAGCATCACTGCATGTTGCTTACATCACCGGTGCACCAATGGTGCACTCATGACATAC
>NW_024827948.1:0-1497 GCF_019175285.1 Sceloporus undulatus
TTTCCATTTCAATTTCTGGACATTATTATCATCTTGAGGGAGAGAAAGGCAAGCCAGCTCCAACAGGCCTGCGAGGGATAGCAGATTTGCTGGACTTTCCCCCTTCCCCACTGTCATTCCCTTCTCCTTTTGTGCCTTGTCTTCTTTTTAGATTGTAAGCCTGAGGGCAGGGAAATGTCTAATTAACAAATTGTAAGCTGCTCTGATAGCCTTGGCTAAAGAGTGGGGTATAAATAAATAAATAAATAAGTATTATTATTATTATTATTATTATTATTATTATTTCATGATTATTACTGAAAATAATTTTGTTATAGAGAGGAGAGTGTGTTAAGAAAACATCTACATGGAGTCTTAAATATACTAGCTACAACACTGCCTGACCCCAAATCTCTAGTCAATCTCTCCCAGCAATTTCATGTATATTTTAAATAGGATAGGGGATGAAACTGAAGCCTATGGGACCCCACAGGCCAGTGGGCAAAGAGTTGTGCAGGGATCCCCCAGCACCACCCTCTAAGAATGTCCCTCCAGGAAAGAACAGGGTCATTGTAGAACAGTACCTCCAAGCCCCATTCCAACAAGACAACTCAGAAGGATACCATGGTTGATGGTATCAAAAGCCACTGAGAAATCCAGCAGAAATGTAGATTTGAATTTCCTGCTTTGAGCAGCAGGTGGAATGAAACATGATGGAATCATGAAAGAAACTGAGAGCCATATCTCCAACAAAGAGAAGAAGCAGATACAGGAGAAGATGGGAGAAAATGTTTAGACATAATGCATGCCCTATGTAAGTTTGACTGACTCAAAAGTGTACTCTGTCTTAAGAGGCTGCTAGGGCTTTCACACTACACAGTTACAGTACTATCATTCTTTATCTGCCTTGACTGCATCTCCTGGAATCCTGGGATATGTAGTTTGGTGGAGCACTAGTGCTCTCTGGGTGACAATTCTTAATGTGTGTATATGTATGTGCCTTCAAGTCAGCTGTCAGTGCATGGTGACCCAATTAATTTCATAGGTCTTTTTTAAGACAAGGAACAGTAAGAGATTATTTTGCCTTTTCCTTCCTCCGAAATACAGCCAGGAGCACTTGTATCCATTGGTGGTCTTCCATCATTGTACTAACCAAGGCTGCCCCTGCTTAGCTTCCAAGATTACCCCTCCCTAAACTATAAATTCCAGGGTTCTCCAGGATAGAACCATGGCAGTTAAAATGGAATCATATTGTAAAAGGGTCCCTTGATCTACATTCAAACCTGTTCTGGCTAACGCTGTAGGAAATGCAGTGCAAACATAACTTTAAAATAATAAATCCAAGGAATTGTAAATTCACACACACACAACTTTCCCCTGGCCACTGAATTGTATGCAAAATGAACGTTCTCCTATAGACAGTAATATTGATGCTACAATAATTTCTCCCAAATGCTTCACATTTTTGCTTCTTATATTTATAGATTACTCTGACTAAAGAAAATCTTTTCTACTATG
>NW_024827949.1:0-1497 GCF_019175285.1 Sceloporus undulatus
GCTCCCTTCTTAACCCACTCAACCCCTCCCTAAGCCAGCCCCCAATTACCAAGTTAAGCAACACAAGTGGAGGCTGCATAGATACCAAGGTTGTGTATACTTCCCTTCCCTTCTCCCAGACAAATATCTCCTTCAATGAAAGCTGTTCCTTTTTCAAAGTACTGCCTTTTGTGTTGTAAGAGGGGCTGCAATTAGGACCCTGACAGATATTTCTCTCCCCTTCCATTCACCCTGCTATCCCAAAAGGGCTGGAGAGCATACCAAACCAACCACAGAACCTTTCCCTGCTCTTGTGTTACACCAGGTAGTCCAGGATCTCCTTCTGGACGAAGAGGCTGACCTGGCTTGTTTCACGGAGACCTTGCTGGGTGATGAGAGCTCAGCCACCTGCGATCAGGCATTACCAGCCGGGTTCTCCGTCAGAGAGCAGGTAAAGGGATGTCACGTTGGTCCATAAAGACAGTCTTGCTTTGCCCAAAATACCTATCCGTAAGATGGACCACATTGAATGTATTTATTTCAGCTTAAAGACTAGGAAAAGTCTGGGGATTGTGTTGGTTTACCATCCGCCCCGTTCCTTAACAGACTCCCTAGCGAAGCTGACATCTGGTCCTTGAGCTGCTGCTGGATTCACCTAGGCTTTTAGTCTTGGGTGTCCGCAACATCCCCCTCGATGCCCCTCCTCAGCATTCACAGGGATTGCCAATGACTAGATGCTGCTGCTTATTCCGCTGGCGGCCTTTGCGGGAAAGGAAGGTATGTGCCAAGGGTTCAGTGGCCTCCACTTCCTTCCCTCTTTTCTTCCTTTGAGGAGACTGAAATGGAGCCCAAAGTGCAGAGCTGGAATCAGGAGGGAAAGGCAGGAAAGGAAGGCTCTCTCTGTGTTTCTTGTATGTTTGTGTGTGTCTGTGTGTGTTTGCCTCTGCTGTTCTTATGGCTGGGAATGGAGCTGAGGACTGAGGAGAGAAGAAAGTGTCAGTTTTGGGCAAATTCAGTGTTGTCGCTTGTTGGGACCTATGGAAATGACGTGCAGTGTCCACCACGACCACCTGCAGAGTTCAACCACGTCGACAGGACACCAAGAAGAAGGAATCTGTGAAGATGTCTTCAACTAATAATGACTCTTACAAGTCTTCACTCTAAACGAGGGCTTTAATCTTCCTTTGCAGTATTTACAACATAGATATACAGTGGTGCCTCGGGTTACGAAATTAATTCGTTCCGTGGCACCGTTCGTAACCCGAAAAGCCTTCGTAAGCCGAATTGCCCATAGGCGCTAATGGGGAAAAGCCGCGATTCCGTGCGAAAAAGCCGAAAAAAGCACCAAAAGTTTTTTCGTAACCCGAAAAAACATTCGTAACCCGAAACAATGTTTTCCTATGGGATTTTTTCGTATCCCGAAAGTTTCGTAACCTGGGTATTTCGTATCCCGAGGTACCACTGTACACAGTGTATTGGACATCCGTCTCTAATACACACTATTTACACCAGCCAACA
>NW_024827950.1:0-1497 GCF_019175285.1 Sceloporus undulatus
TCCAACAGCCTTTGCAGGACTTTTCGCACCAGCTTCACATGGCTGGACAGGTCCGGGGAATAAATGAGGATGTCGTCCAAATATACCAGCACCCCTTCGTACAGCAAGTCCTGCAGCACTTCATGGATCAGCTGCATGAAGCACGAAGGCCCCCCCGAAAGCCCAAAAGGGAGGACTAGATATTCGAAGGCCCCCAATGGGCAATGGAATGCTGTCTTGTACTCATCCCCCTCCTTAATTCTTACTCGAAAGTAAGCATCCCTCAAGTCTAATTTGGTGAATATCTTCCCCGTGGCCAACCTGCTCAACATGTCCTTCATTAGCGGCAGGGGATATTTGCTACAGGTGCTGATAGCATTCAGATTCTTGTAGTCTGTTACCAACCGGAGTGTCCCATCTTTCTTTCCCCTGAAAAACACTGGCGCCCCAAACGGGGAGCTGGAGGGGCGGATAAAACCTCTGGCCAAATTCTTGTTAATGAACTCCTTCAATGTCACCATCTCCCTTGGAGTCATTGAGTACAGTTTGGGTTTGGGGAGTGGGGCCCCGGGTGTCAATTCTATTGCACAGTCTGTGTCCCGGTGAGGCGGCAGGAGGTCACACTCGGTTTCCTCGAACACTGCACTCAAATCCTTATAGACCTCTGGGAAATTCCCCATCTCCTGTAGCCTGTTGACTGCCTCTTTCGGGAAAGGACCATAGACAGTCACCACAGTGGCCCGGTGAGGCTCCCTCCCCATGTTCCCTTCAGAAGCTACATGTTTACTACACCCAGGGTCGTTGAACACCAACTGCTTAGTTCTCCAATTGATGAATGGGTTGTGAAACGCCAGCCAGTCTATTCCCAACACCAAATCACAACCCCTGGTAGGCCCAACCACAAACCGGATGGTTTCCCAGTGTCCCGAAACCTGAAGGATAAGTCTCTCTGTCTGATAACTGCTGGGTTTTCCCCCCATGACCGTCCCATCCATCTGCAGAAAGGGGATCGATTCCGGCAAAGGCTCCTGTTTAATCTGGAGCGATTGCAACAGTCTTTCACTGATGAGACATCGGGTGCACCCCGAGTCCAAAGCCGCCAACATTGGCTCTGTAATCCCTTTTATTTTATGTCCCAACTTAACTTCCAAGTAATATATGGAAACCCCTCCACTCACCAAGTCCGGGATGGCCTGGTCCTGGGCCGGTCCAGCTGGGCGCTCGTCGTCGGCCCCGGCCAGCGTGGCAGCCTGGCCGGCGGCCCCTTTCCCTGGGCTTCCGGTGCTGGCTGGCGCCGCCTTAGAAGCCTTTTTGACAGTGGCCCTATCCGGGCAGGCCGCAATCATGTGGCCCCTTTTCCCACATGCCAAACAGAGCCCCAGTCTCATCCGGCGCTGTTTCTCCACCTCCGTCGAAGTCTTGGGTTTGCCCTCTCGGCCCGGGGTCGCTGCCACCTTCCCTTGTTGGAATGCTGCTCTCTGCTTGGCCAGCCGAATCCGCTCCCTGGTGGCCTCCGCC
>NW_024827951.1:0-253 GCF_019175285.1 Sceloporus undulatus
CCTTTCCTGATCCATTTTGTTCCTACCAGCAGGGTGTTTAAAAAAAAATCCCAAAAGACAGAATCTAGTTGGAGTATTGGATGTTTATAAGCAAACTTCTATCTGTGAGAAACAGAGATTCAGAGATGGGGAATTCAGTACATGTATTATGCTATTACTTCTTAAATTGTACACCATGGGCAGGTTTACTTTATCCATTTTATTGTTTGTATGTACAGCACTATGGAAATCTACAGCACTATATAAATAAAGC
>NW_024827951.1:263-1497 GCF_019175285.1 Sceloporus undulatus
ATAATAATAATAATAATAATAATAATAATAATAATAATAATAATAATAATAATAATAGCAGGCTGATGCTTTGTAACTGTGTAGTAGAGCCAGCAAGGGGGCCAATGTGCAATGGGTAACCAATAAGGGGGGTTCTGGTGTGCATCAAACATTCCCAATGTGCATCAGGCATTCTCGATGCACACTGGTTACACATTTTCACAATTCAGTAACCAGTTTCTTAGCGCCTCTGCAATTTAGTTAAGTGCACACAAATTTATGTTGCATGAAAAGATATACAGGATTCTAACCATCATTTTCTAGTTTGGCAGTCTTCTCCTTTTCATTCCCTTTCCTCCTGTCCAGCTTATTTTAAGTTGAACCTGTAGGGCTCTGTGTGTGTGTGTGTGTGTGTGTGTGTGTGTGTGTGTGTGTATATATATATATATATATATATATATATATCCACATATGCCTGTGGAAGTGGAAGAGAGAGGAAAAGAGTATGAGGAAAAAGGTCATCCTTATCTGTCCCCACTGTTTGCAAAACTGCTCTATGTGTGTGGAAGGTGGGAGAGAGGTGATGGAAAATGGAAAGGGGAATGGGAGCAAGAGACCATCCGGATTTCTTGTTCATTTTAAGGTGCCAAAACTCTTGTTGTATGTGGCATAGAGGGATAACCTCATTCGCACAACAATTAATAAGGAAAAGTAGACCATGCTTTTTTTTTTTAAAAAAAGGATGTGTGGATGCAGAAAATGAAAGAAATAGTCCAAAGTGACGTTAAATTGACTGAATTAATACTAGTTGGAATTCATGAGCCCTTAAATTCTAAGTGATCAAAGTGATACCAATGTTTGCTATCTTCACGAGAGCAAGAAACTGTTTCTGTTACCCCTGAAATCAATAGTTTAAATTTAATGAAATCCTTAAATTCACATTTGCCTTTTGGAGCTTAAGATAGTTTCAAATTTCTAAATGTCTACCTTTTGAAAAACTCAGCCCATTTATTTTTCTTCATTGAGTTTGACAAAGTGAATGCTTGGACACTGCCACCTCTGATAAAACCTACACACCCAACAACATCCACAGTTGTGCATATTTGAGAAGGGGTATGGAATGGGGGGGGATATAAAATAAACTTTCTTAAGGAATTTACATAAAGAGAATTTGCTTGAAGGTCCTTTCCCCCTCCACCTGAAACATATAGTTTGTTCTTTATACCCTTGGAACATTGTGTCTTATTTCTAGAAA
>NW_024827952.1:0-1497 GCF_019175285.1 Sceloporus undulatus
TTGTTAAGGAGTTTAAAGACACTTGGGGAGACCCAGTTAGGACTGAGTCTGCTGAGCACCAGCTGTTGACTTTGAAGCAGGGCCAGGGTTCGGTGGCGGATTACTCGGTGGCTTTCCGCCTTCTTGCCCAGGATGTTACCTGGGGTGATAGTGCTTTGCAGGCTGTGTTTCGGCAGGGACTGTCGGCTGGGATCCTGGATGAACTGGCCCGCTCTGAACCCCCAGCAACCCTGTCGGCCTTAATTACCCAGGCCATCCGACTAGACTGCCGCCTTACGGCTCGGAAAGAGGCTCGACAAGCTGGCCTCTCACTGCCTCCGCTTCCTGTGTCGTCACCTCCTGCAGTTGCTTCCGAGACTGTTGCTCCTGGAACCACCGAGGAACCAATGCAGCTGGGAGGAGCTCGGCCCCGGCTCTCAGGGACAGAGAAGGAGCGGAGGAGGCGGGAGGGCCTTTGCCTGTATTGTGGCCTTGCTGGACATTTTGCCAGGGTTTGCCCGGCCAAAGGACGTCGTGCTAAGCCGCCGGGAAACGACGCACCCCAGGTGTAGAGAGGGTTTGCCACCTGGGGGCCTGTTCTAAACCCACCCCTGCTACTTTGGTTTCTCAGAGGGACCCCCTGCTAGTGGCTGCCACCCTGCGGCTCCCATCTATGGAACTTTTGCCGGTAGGGGCCATGCTGGATTCCGGAGCCTCCAGCGGCTTCATGGACTTGGCGTTTGCTCGTCAGCATGGGATCCCCATGGAAGCACTGCTCGAGCCCCGGCCGGTGGAGACCATTGATGGACGGCTCCTTCGCTCAGGCCCGGTGACTCATCAGACGCCGTTGCTTCATCTGGAGATCCAGGGCCATGTTGAGGAGCTTCGTTTTTTGTTGGCAGCGGTCCTGCACTTCCCATTGGTGTTGGGCATGTCGTGGCTCTCGCGGCATGACCCGCATATTTCCTGGTCCCGGCGGGAGGTGCTTTTCGGCTCTGAGTACTGTCAGGAGCACTGCTGGCCGGAGCGGATCCCAGCGGCAGTAGTGGCAGAGGCTCAGGATGGCAAGGTGACGCTGCCGGAGAAATACTGGGACTTTGCGGATGTGTTCAACAAGAAGGAGGCGGACCGGCTTCCCCCGCACCGGCCCTATGACTGTGCCATTGATCTGGTGCCGGGGGCCCCTATTCCGGCGGGGCGTCTCTATTCTCTCTCAGAGCCTGAGCTGGCGGCTCTGAGGGATTTTTTGGAGAAAAACCTGCAGTGGGGCTTCATCCGTCCCTCCAAGTCTCCTGCAGGTGCCCCGGTCCTATTTGTCCGCAAGAAGTGTGGGGAGTTGCGCCTCTGCAATGACTATCGGGCCTTGAATAAGATCACCATCCGCAACCGTTGCCCCTTGCCCTTGATCCCGGAGTTGTTGGAGAGGCTTCGCCACGCCAAGGTCTTCACCAAGCTGGATCTTTGTGGGGCCTACAACTTGGTGAGGATTCGGGCAGGGGATGAGTGGAAGACGGCCTT
>NW_024827953.1:0-1497 GCF_019175285.1 Sceloporus undulatus
AACTGTCTTTGTTTTGTAAATTTCATTTTTTAAACAATTTCATCTGTCGTTATTATATTGAGTTGATTGTTCAAAACTCTTATCTCTCTATCTATTTCATTATTCTTTGGGTCTTCTGCTTTTTCTTTTTGCTTTCTTTGTATTTTTTCCGAAATTGTATTTATCTCATTTTGTTCCTTTTTCTTTTTTTCTGCTTTTTTCTTTATCAAATGGCCCCTTATTACTGCCTTAGCTGCATCCCAAACAATTTTCATATTAGTGTCTTTTTCCAGATTTTCGTTAAAGTAAAATTTTATTTGTTCCCTAATTTCTTTTTCTGTCCTTTTTTCTTTTGTTTTTCTTGTTTTTAATAATCTTTATTAAGTTTTACATAATCACTATATACAAATAAATTTTCCATAAATAACGATTCATCTAATCTCCATCTATAATCACTTTCTTTTCTCAATAACTCCAAATAGACTTTGTTATGATCCAAATTTGTATTTACTTTTATCTTTGTTTCTTTAATATTCCCTGCCAATCTCCCCATTCTGATTTACTTCTGTTTAGAATATGAGACTCTTCATTCATGCAAATATTTTTTTAATTATATTTTTATTTAAATAACCACATACCAACATCCAACATCAGACATGTCCAATGAGACAGAAAACTTACATGTCCTTTTTTTTGGTAAAATACACATAACAAAAAGGTTTGACTTCCTTCGACCTGGGATCACTTTTCCATCTCCCTTATAAATTAATTGCTTTACCTTAATATCTTTTACAGTTGGCCCTTCTTATACATGGATTTTTTTATAAATGGATTCAAGCATCCATGGCTTGAAAATATTCAAAATATAAGTATAATTTTCAAATGTCAAACCTTGATTTTCCATTTTTTATAAGGGGCAGCATTTTGCTATGTCATTGTATTTAATGGGACTTTTGGCTCCCACCACCACCGTCACTGGGCCTTTCCTGCGAGGAGGGCAAGCCTTGAAGGCCCCCAGCACTGCCACCCGGCCTCCTCACTGCCACCTCTTGGCATCTAACACCGGTGTCCGGTCCTTCTCTGGTGGCGGAGGTGGCGATAAGGCCGGGTGACGGAGCTGGATGCCTTGAAGACCTCTGGCACTTCTGCTCGCCCTCCTCACGCCACCGCCATGCGAAAGGCCCAGTGGCTGTGGTGTTGGGGGGGCAAGAGGCATCTAACACCGCTATCCAGCCCTTCTGCGAGGGCGGCAAGGAGGCTGAGGCTTGGCCTCCGGTACTGCCACTGCTGTTCCCGCTGTGGCAGTGGTGAGGAGGGAGCGCAGAAGGCACTTCAAGGCTTCCAGCACCAGCACTCGGCCTTTCCCACAGTGAAAGCTAAGGGAGGAGAGGGACTTTTGTTTCCAATGGCGGTGTGTGTGCATGGGCGCCATCATTGGGAACAACGGCCAGGTTTACCATGCTCAAATCCACAAAAGGGCCAGGAGGAGGAGGCAGTGGTGAAGCCAAGGCCGGGCGG
>NW_024827954.1:0-1497 GCF_019175285.1 Sceloporus undulatus
AAAAAAAGACATGTGTTAATTCTTGGTGCAAGATTTCTATTTGCTGCGTATAGTAAATTCCTTACAGATTCATTATGTGTTGCTCTGTTCCAAATCTACTATCTTACAATTTCGCTTGACAACTAGTTTTATAAGAAAGGGGAAAAACTCTGGACTGTGCCATATATCATTTTATATACTGCTAGTGTAATAAACTCAGGGTAGGATGACAGACGGTATGTTTTGCATATCTGGCGTCCCAGGTTCAATCTGTGGCATATCTAGAAGATACCTGCTGGGAATACAGGAAAGTAACAAGCTTGTCAGTGTAGATCTGTTCTCAAACTTGGCTCCAAGATATGCCTGGACTATCATCCCTAGAATAAGGCCCTGCACTAAGCAGGTGGAATGGACAGGTTGCCTACCTGTAACCATATTTCTCCGAGTGGCCATTTGCGAATTCATATAAATGGGTTATTCTGCGCCTGTGCATAAGCTTCGGACCCATTTGTGCGATTCACAGAGACCACGAAGAAGAAAGACAGGTTGCTTACCTATAACCGTATTTCTTTGAGTGGTCATCTGCAAATTCACACAAAGGGGTCCGAAGCTTACTGCGCAGGTGTAGAATAACCTGTGATTCGCAGAGACCACGAAGAAGAAACTATGTTTTACCCATACAATGCTGCAGCTTCCCTCTATCCCTGATGAACCTCTGATCTCACACCAGAAGAACCTCTGATGCTTCCTGATGTTAAGAGAGGGAGAGGAGGCTACCCAGACAGTGAAGAAGCAACTGGTCTCAGCATGGAGAGAAAGAAATGAGAATGCACTTACAAACGGAGATTACCTTTCTTTCCCTTCCTCTGTGAGTCCACAGCAGCTTCAACTCCCTCATTCGAATTGCTGCCCTACTCACCTCCTTTCCCTCCCTGTTGATGCTGCTCTGTTGTCCCCATTCCTCCCAGGGCTTGGTATCTGTCACGGAAGAGGTTTTATGGAAATCAGGGTTCAATTCCCCATAGAAACCCATTAGGCAACCTTGGAGGAGTCACACAGGTCCAGAAATCCTTGGGATAGGGTTGCTTTAGGGTTGCCGTAAGACTTGAAGGCACACGACTACAACACAGATGGTTAGTGCCCTATCCAAAAAGAGACATGCGTTGCACCTACGCCACACTTACCTACACGTATGTCTCTAACAGGATGTCACTTGAGAAGCCCTGACTATAGGGGAATTATCACACGGAGGCACTTACCATGCTGAAATCATTGGCTAAACGCTTAGAAGCACAGAGGTGGGATAGTCAGTCACGCTTCTAAAGCGTCATTGAAGCGTCCTGCTCCTCTCCCGTCGATGAAGCGTTCGCAGGGAAGCCATTTCTTTAATAGTGGAAACTTCCGTTATTAAAGAAATGGCTGCTCCGCAAATGCTTTGTCGACGGTAGAGGTGAGGGGATGCGCTTCAGTGATGCTTCAGAAGCTAGACTGGGGCGGGTTACAGGCCGCCATTTCGGA
>NW_024827955.1:0-1497 GCF_019175285.1 Sceloporus undulatus
AGGATCAGAAAACAGATCATATAATGTAATGGCATTACAGAGGAGCCAAGAAAGGTTTAGTGGATGGGTTGGTGCGTACTCCAGTACTTTTGGGTTAGGAGAATGCGAGGAAGGTAAAATAGATTTTACTCATCGAGTTCACCTTCCTCTATGACAGAACCTCATCCTGCTAGCACCATACCTCCTGTTTCCCTGCACTACTCTTATAGCTGCTCCTCCATTGTCATTGACCACCTCCTTGTCCATACTTACATCAATAAGCATTTTCCCCCTATTCTGACTCCTTCTGTAGAACACCTCTAATGCTAAAAATGTTAATAGGCCAGTAAATAAAATTACAATATTCATATTAACAACTCTGGGCATATTTTAAGATGTTTTCAGCCCTATAACCAGTAGATGTTAATAATTGGCTATTATATAGAGAAAGAAGGGGTACAATTAAAGTGCATTAAATAGAGGATGTATAGAGTTCTGGAGTTCTGGATTCAAGAGGGAAGAGCAATTCTACTTAATACCTTATCCTCAGTCTTAGGGTCAGAAGGGCAATAGAGCATTAGCAGGGTATGTGCTCTCAGCACCAGTGTACAGCGTTAATAAAAAGAGAACAATGAGTCAGTGTAAAAGTGTTAAGGCACCTCACCCTCTGACCTCCAGTGTACTCGCTCAGGAGTTGCAGGGCGCAGTTTATGAAGCCTCAGCACACTCTCCTCCGCATTGGTGGGTCAGGCGTTTGGGGGGCACTGGCTGCTAGATGTCAAAGGCACCTCACCCTCTGACCTCTGCCACTCAGCCACACCCACTTGATGTTGCCTCTGCCGCCCTTCAGCATGGTGGAGTGGGGAAGGGGGAGGGCAAATTGCTGGCTCTCGGCTCGCTGGCGCTGGCACTCCCTGCTGCTCTGGCTCCTCCTCCTCTCACTGTTGCAACTTGGGAACGGATCCCTCACATAAGAGAAGGCCTCACTGTATTATTATTATTATTATTATTATTATTATTATTATTCTGTTTATTTATATCCTGCCTTCCTCCCAGTATAGGGACTCAAGGCGGCTAACAAATCTAATGCAGTCCAAGTTAAAACAGTATAAAACATTAAAAATACAAAGTTAAAAAAAAATCAAGCAATTAAAAACATTACATTATTAAAATTTAAAAATTTAAAACACTTTAATACAAAAACAAAACAGCACCCATGTCAATATAGAATCATAGAAGCATAGAATCATAGAATTGTAGAGTTGGAAGAAACCACAAGGACCATCCAGTCAAAGCCCCCCTGCCATGCAGGAACTCTCAATCAAAGCATTCCCGACAGATGGCCATCCAGCCTCTGTCTAAAGATCTCCAAGGAAGGAGACTCCACTATACTCCGAGGGAGTGTGTTCCACTGTCGAACAGCCTTTACTGTCAGGAAGTTCTTCCCAATGTTGAGGTGGAATCTCTTTTCCTGTAGCTTGCATCCATTGCTCTGGGTCCTAGTCTCTGGAGCAGCAG
>NW_024827956.1:0-1497 GCF_019175285.1 Sceloporus undulatus
GGACTGCACATTGCCATACAAATGGGCCCACACTGACATTCTCTGAGAACTGGCTAATAAATCCTTTTAAAAAATTGATCTTTTTGGGGGGGCAAATGTTTCAAGTGCCTGAATTCTAAGACGATGATACAAGATCTTATTGCTGCATCTTCCTTTCAATTCACTTCCTTATAAATTTATATGTTGTAGTGGACATCCAAAATTTATTAAACCATTTAAAAGCCAGTACAATGCACCTGCTCCATAGGTGGGTGCACCATACATAGCTTCCTGTTTATGCGGAAGCCGCATTGCCATTAAATGAATGGCGCACACACGAACCATGCACACACACCTCACCACCACAAGCATGAGCCCCATTATACTGAATGGGGTTCAAGCTTACACATGATTTGCCTTACGCAGGGGGGCAGGCAGAATGGATCCCCACATAAGGCAAGGCTCATTGTACAGTTCTTTGTACTGTTGTCTGTCTTCATTGGTAAACAACAAAAATAACAGGAAAAATATTTTGTTGTATTTCCAAAATTCAAATTTTCACCTTCCTCCCACTTACAGTCACTGTAAGGTATAGATGATGATTTTTTTCCCCCTACTTAAGTCAAATATTCTAAAACAAAGCACTAAGTATTTGGAATTATCACTAGGGTAAAAAATGGCACACTGTATGTATTGAGCTCATTACATCGTTCATTAAAGACTATAAAGATAAATGATTCAATAATAAAATATGTTTCAAAATAATTAGGGAAGTAGATTAAATACTATACTACATTAAGAGATGATGATGATTATAGTTCTGTTTCTCTTTTCAGAGTGATGACAAGTTAGGAGTCCATTATAGGCTTCATTTCCTTTTGAAAAGAACACGGAGGTTGTGGTGCTTCTTTCTGAAATTTAAAGGTGTACTTAACATGTAAATTAAACAGACAATTAACAAAATATTAGTGCTCTGTACACACATCACACTAGGCCATAGAATGCCCTATAATATAGATTTGTTAGATTGTCAGGGTTCCCAAGGATTCCAGGCTCCATGGCATCCAACACAGGAGTTTATCACACAGGAGGGAAGTGGCCAAATCCCGTGCAAAAATGGTTTAAAACTGGGAAAATCCCATGAAAGCGGGATTGTTTTCAGACAATGTCAGGCACATTGAGTATTAACGTGACATTTGGGAAAATCCCAAAAGTAAAAAGTGGTGTGATTTTGTCCACTTTCTGCACAGGTTAATGTTGCATTAATGCTCAATGAGTCCAATGTGTGTGAAAACAATCCCACTTTTGCAGAATTTCCCCAGGATTTAAACTCCATTTATGAATGGGATTTGGGCACTTTGCCTCCCATGTGATAAACTCAACAGAGATGTTTAGAATACACAGATAGGAAGGAAAGCCCATGCTTCATATTCTTCCCTTAGATCCATTGTTCCAGTTTCTATCATGTAGAGAAGAACCACCATCTAAACGCCTCAAACATGCTTGAACTTTCTGTCA
>NW_024827957.1:0-1497 GCF_019175285.1 Sceloporus undulatus
TGCAAGAGGCACTGTCATCGTGCCACGATTATGCGCAAGGGGCGGCGCTTCCGGACGCGCCTTGCCCCTCACGCGTAATCGATATGTCAAAATGGCGGCGCCCTATACAAGTGGGCGCCGCCATCTTGACGTAGCAGACGCTCTGCATCCGCACGTCCCAACCCAGAAGAGACATCGTGAATGTGTGCTTTGGCACTTGCGACGTCTCTTCCGGGTTGCCGGAAGGAGCACGATTTCGCACTCCTTTTTTGCAGCGTGGAGGAGTCGCGCGGTTTGGCTGCTGCTGCTCCTCCGCGCTGCAACTGGCTGCGGCCCAAGACTGCCCCTTTTGGGTGGTCTGTAACGGGCCAGAGAAACAAGTCAGGCCAGATTAAACTGATCTCTTTTTTGATAAAGTTACCAGCTTGATAGATGAAGGGAATGCCATAGATATTGTATATCTTGATTTCAGTAAGGACTTTGACTAGGTTTCCCATGACATTCTTGCAAACAAGCTTGCAAAATGTGGGTTAGACAAGGTAACTGTTACAATGATTTGTAACTGGTTAACTGGCCGAACCCAAAGGGTGCTCAACAATGGCTCCTTTTCATCCTGGAGAGAAGTGACCAGTGGGGTCCCACAGGGCTCTGTCCTGGGCCCAGTGCTATTCAACATCTTTATCAATGACTTGGATGACAGAATTGGGGGCATACCTATCAAATTTGCAGATGACACCAAACTAGGGGGAGTAGCTAATACCCCAGAGGACAGGATCAAAATTCAAGATGACCTGAATAGACTAGAAAGCTGGACCAAAGCAACAGGGAGAAATGTAAAAGGTCCGGGGATGGAGATTTTTCAACCAGTCCTGGATGGGGTCACACTTCCCCTAAAGGACAAAGTTCGCAGTTTGGGAGTATTCCTGGACTCGTCTCTATAGCTGTCATCTCAGGTGGAGGCAGTGGCCAGGAGTGCATGGTACCAACTTTGGTTGATACACCAATTGTGTCCCTACCTGGCCAAGAGGGACCTTGAAACTTTGGTACATGCACTGGTAACTTCTCGTCTAGACTTCTGCAATGCGCTCTACATGGGGCTACCTTTGTACCAAGTTTGGAAGCTTCAATTGATCCAAAATGCTGCAGCCGGATTGGTCACAGGTACATCTAGATCTGACCTTATTAGTCCAATATTAAAATAATTATACTGGCTGCCGATCAGCTTTCGGGTGCAATACAAAGTGTTGGTTATCACTTTTATAGCCCTACATGGCTTGGACCCAAGTTACTTGAGGGAACGCCTCTCCCTACACAATCCACCTCACACTCTCAGAACATCCAGCTTCCGGCAGGATGTGCTCCTCAATGGCTGTTTAGGGAAGCTCTGAGAACTGCAGCTGCTGATCGTGGCAAAGTCCCCGCTTTACATCACTTGGGGAGCCCTAATATCCCCCCGATAAAGGGGATTCCAGGGGCCCTCTATTTGCAAGGCAAGTCCCCTCCCAGAAAGGAGAGACA
>NW_024827958.1:0-1497 GCF_019175285.1 Sceloporus undulatus
CTTCTTCAGACTAAACATCCCCAGCTCCCTAAGTCATTCCTCATAGGGCATAGTTTCCAGACCCTTCACCATTTTAGTTGCCCTCCTTTGGACATGCTCCAGTTTCTCAACATCCTTTTTAAATTGTGGTGCCCAGAATTGGACAAAGTATTCCAGGTGGGGCCTGACCAAGGCAGAATAGAGTGGCATTATTACTTCCCTTGATCTAGACACTATATTTTATTGATGCAGCCTAAAATTGTATTGGCCTTGTTAGCTGCCACATCGCACTGTTGACTCATGTTCAATTTGTGGTCTACGTGGACTCCCAGATCCCTTTCACACTTATTTTCATTCAGCCAGGTGTCCGCCATCCTATATCTATTCATTTCATTTTTCCGCCCTAAGTGCAGTACCTTACATTTCTCCGTGTTGAAATTCATTTTGTTAGCTTTGGCCCAGCTTTCTACTCTATTAAGGTCATTCTGAAGTTTGATCCTTTCCTCAAGGGTATTAGCTATTCCTCCTAATTTGGTGTCATCTGCAAATTTGATAAGTATACTCCCAATTCTTTCATCCAAGTCATTGATAAAGATGTTGAATAGCACTGGGCCCAGGACAGAGCCCTGTGGGACCCCACTGTCACTTCTCTCCAGGATGAAAAGGAGCCATTATTGAGCACCCTTTGGGTTCGGCCAGTCAACCAATTACAAATCTATGTAACAGTTACCTAGCCCACATTTCACAAGCTTGTTTGCAAGAATATCATGGGGAACCCTGTCAAAAGCCTACTGAAATCAAGATATACTATATCCACAGCATTCTCTTCATCTAACAAGCTGCTAATTTTATCAAAAAAAGATATTAGATTTTGGCATGATTTCTTTCTGTGAAACCCATGTTGAGTTTTTGTGATTATGGCATTGCTTTCTAGATGTTCACAGACTCTCTGTTTTATGGTCTGCTCTAGAATTTTTCCTGGTATTGATGTCAGACTACCGGGACGATAATTGTTGGGATCCTCTTTTCCCCCTTTTTGAAGATGGGGACAATGTTTGCCCTCCTCCAGTCTGCTGGGACTTCTCCTGTTCTCCAGGAGTTCTCAAAGATTATTGCCAATGGCTCCGATATTTTAATTAGAGTTTTGAAGTGTTTTAATATTGTAAAACTAGTTTAGTTCTATTTTAATGTTCACTTTTTGTATGTTTTCAACTGTATTGTTCTTTTAAGCTGTGAGCCACGTTGAGTCCCAATTCCAGGAAGAAGGTGGGATACAAACAAAACAAAACAAAACAAAACAAACAAACAAATTCATTTATACACTCCTGTCTCTTGAACTACATGAGCTTTGGGCCTCGAAAATGCCTGTCAAAATAGTAGGCACATCATATTCTATTCTTTCTGGCAAGAAGAAATTCACCTGTCATTATCCCCAAACAATATCCTATCACAGTTTGTTCAGCACGCATGACACTCACCACTGAATTGATGTTCAACAATATTACTGTCCATGATGGC
>NW_024827959.1:0-550 GCF_019175285.1 Sceloporus undulatus
ACCAACATCCCATAATAATTCACCATGCAGCCCAAGAGGAAGCCTTCGTGAGTAGATGAATGCAACCTCCAGAATCCCCTCTTTGCAGCCATTCTGCCCAGGGGATCTTGGGGGATGCAGTCTCAGAGGAAGGAGTCCTGAGTGAATGAGCAATGCCTTCTCTTCAGGGATGAGTTTTGACAAGGGGATTATGGGGGATGCAGTCTGAGAGGAAGGAGTCCTGAGTAGATGAGCAATGCCTTCTCTTCAGGGATGAATGCAACCCCCATAATCCACTCTTTAGAGCCATTTTGACAAGGGGATTATGGGGGATGCAGGAAGGAGTCCTGAGTGGATGAGCAATGCCCTCTCTTGATAGAGCGAGACAGAGCCAGACAGTGCCAGATAGAGCCAGACAGAGCCAGACCCAGACAGAGCCAGAGCCAGATAGAGCCAGATAGAGCCAGACAGAGCCAGATAGAGTCAGAGCCAGACAGAGCAAGATAGAGTCAGACAGAGCCAGACAGAGCCAGACAGAGCCAGATAGAGCCAGATAGAGCCAGACAGAGCC
>NW_024827959.1:650-1496 GCF_019175285.1 Sceloporus undulatus
GACAGAGCCAGACAGAGACAGACAGAGACAGATAGAGCCAGACAGAGCCAGATAGAGCCAGACAGAGCCAGAGCCAGACAGAGCCACATAGAGCCAGACAGAGCTAGTGAGAGCCAGACAGAGACAGACAGAGACAGAGCCAGACAGAGCCAGACAGAGACAGAGCCAGATAGAGCCAGAGCCAGAGCCAGAGCCAGAGCCCCTGATGCAGTGACCAAGGATGGCATGTCTCCTCTGGATGCCTGTGTGGAGTCAGTAATGGGCTGGGTGAGGAAAAACAAACTGAAGCTGAATGCAGAGCAAACAGAAGTACTTGTGACATGTGCCCCAAGGCCAAGAAGGGAAATTTGCCATCCAGTCCTCGACGGGGTCACACTTCCCCTAAAGGACAAAGTCCGCAGTGTGGGAGTACTCCTGTATTAATCCCTACAGTTATCCTCTCAAGTGGATGTGATGGCCAGGAGTGCTTGGTTCCAGCTTCGGCTGATACGCCAGCTGTGTCCCTGCCTGGACTGAAAGGACCTTGAAACAGTAGCACATGCACTCGTAACCTGTCGCTTGGATTTATGTAATGCGCTCTACATGGGGCCACCTTTGTACCAGGTTCAGAAGCTTCAATTAGTTCAAAATGCTGCAGCGAGATTAGTCACTGGGACCCCAGGAGCAGATCATATAACCCCAGTATTAAAAGCCCTTCACTCGCTGCCCAACAGCCCTACATGGCTTGGGCCTGGGTTACTTGACGAAGCGCCTCTCCCTACATAACCCGCCCCGCATTCTCAGAAGAACAGGCAAACATCTATTGGAATATCCTAGGGTGAGATTGTCTGCAACTCACCAACAAGG
>NW_024827960.1:0-1496 GCF_019175285.1 Sceloporus undulatus
ATGGCTCAGGTCCAGGCTATTTGAAGGAGTCCATATGACCCTGTTATAGCTCTAAGATGTTCGGGAAAGGCTATTCTTTCTGCCACCTTTTCAGGATTGTTTGGTGAAAACAAGAAAAAGGACCATCTTAATGGCTGTTCCCAGACTTTGTAACTCCCTCCCTAGGCAGACTAGGGGGCTGGACAAACCGCCCCTAAGAGGCGGCTCTGTGCTGCAACTGGAAGCACTGGGTTGGGGACACAGCAATAGCATGCCACACCCCCTACCCATGAGGCCCATGTGCTGCAGAAAGGGCACCATAGCCACCACTGCCACTTTTCTGCAGCTCTTTGGCATAGAGCATCTACACGCTGCACCAAAGACATGGGGTGACACCACCCACTGTGTGGTACGGTGCACAGTGTGACGTCAGCATGGGGCCGGCTTGGGGGCATGCTGGGTGCAGTCAACACGCCCCCACTTTGCCCTCACACCGGCGTTTTTTGCCAGTCTGTTGAGGGTCTGGGATGACTCCTTCCTTGCTTTCCGTCTGCTGGCAAGTAAAAACTTTCCTCTTCTTTGAGGCTTCTAAGAATTGGCTGTGAATTGCTCATTATAGTATGCTGGTGCTGATTTGTTGATTAGTTTAAATTGTCTTTTAATGAAATTTAAATGGCTTTAACTCTGCAGATTGATTAATTGCTTTTTCAAATGATACAACACAGGGAAAGAGAAATACTGATATATATGTGTGTGTGTGTGTGTGTGTGTGTGTGTGTGTGTGTATATATATATATATATATGCGCTTTAATAATTTGTAAGGTGACTTGAGTTCCATTATAGGGGAAAAGGTGGGATATAAATGAATGTAACAACAACAAATAGAAGGAACCTCAGCAGGTGATGCTTGTTTAGGATACCAGAAAATTCCCTCCTCTACACAGCCAGTAATTTATAGGAGCTCTGTACAGTTTTCATTCTGGTAACCTATTCTCCAGACTTATATCTCACCATCTAGAAAAGTGGGATTTAAACTGGATAGAAGTATCATTGGCTAGTACTTGTTACACAACTTTGTGTCCATCTTGCTGCTGCCTTGCATTCAATTCATTATTGCAGTATTAAGGGCAAAATCCATCAATAGGTTCTCAATTGCTGCCCCATTTCTGCCTTCTTGCAATAAGTCCCTCCTGCTGCAGTTCTGCTTCTCAGGCAGTCCTATGGTGTGAGTGGGTGTTTATCTGCTCCTCTCCCCCTCACAGTGATCGCAGCTCCCAATATCTTCCCAAAGCCAACTGCTGTGTGCACATTTACACAGCAGCTGGCTTTGGGAGGCGGTTAGCAGCTGTGATCACTTGTCCCCCCCCCCCCTTCTTCCCAGAAGGCAATATTTGGCAGTGTGGAAAACAGATCACACAGCCATAGAGCATCAAAGTGGAAAGTGTTATAAGAAATTATTCCAAACCAGTATGCTTCAATCCTTAAACTAGCACAATTGTGGTGGGACAACAGGCTG
>NW_024827961.1:0-1496 GCF_019175285.1 Sceloporus undulatus
TCCCACTTTAACTGTCTTGGCTATAGAATCCTGGAATCTGTAGCTGGCTAAGGGACTTGGTCCCAGCAGTGAAGTCCCTCCTCAAACTACAAATTCCAGGATTCCATAGGGTATAACCGATTGGCAATTGAAGGAGCCTCAAACTGCTATTACTTTTCAGTGCTTGTCCAGTCTCCACTTGTGCTTTGAATCTTTTCTTCAGCATTTAGAGTTAACCACCATTTATTCTCTCTGCTGAGGGCAGGGCAAGAAGCAAGAACTGAACTTGAGCAAACTTTGGCAAGGCTGTAGAACATTATTTCTAGTAAAACTCTGGCCAGATTCCTGTCACAGTTTTGGGTACAGGTTGTTCTGTTTCAAGACATGGAACCGGACGTCTGGATCCCTTGGTTGTCACCAGTAGGGTGGTTCTAGTTTTCCTTGTTCTCCTAGTTTATGTCCCCTGCCAGTTTATCCTGACTCGTCAATATATTTTCTGTTCTCCTGCAGCCTGTGGGCCTCCTTGAATGAAAACTGCTGCAGTGATGGGGCCTGCAACTTCTCTGACAATGAGAACAGCAATTGCATCACAGCTGTGAGTGATGGACCTAAGGCCCCTTACATTAAATTCTCCTTTAAATTTAACTGCTTTGCACAAGACCGTTCCTCCCTCCCTCCCTTCCCAGAGCTGGGGTTCTTCCTGGGACTGCATCTGGCCACCAGGACCAGCCTTGTCCTAAAGCTTCTGTACATTAAATAATTCCTCTCGGTCTTCCCTTCAGCAAATCAAAGTAATGACTGTAATTCTATTGAGCAAGACTAGCAGGTGGCCAGGACAAAAGGATAAAAGTGTATGGAGAGTCCTGGAAATGGCCCTGCCTGGTTTCTCTGCAAGCAGATCCTCTGCAGAGCATCAGACAGGGATTTGGCACCATCTGCTTCACCTGAAGCTCAGAGCCTTTTAACAGATCTCCTTGTGGGTCATGTCTTCTGGATGTGCAAAGGGCATGCCTCCTTGCACCTTCATGCACATGGACACAGAGCATTGCTAATGCTCCTCTCTTTTCTTTTCTTGTTTACATCGCAAGATATCAGAAGCATATGGAGTCCTTTATGGGATTGGCCTCAACATATACAACCTCTATGCGTCCTGCTGGGGAGGAGCGCACTACCAGGACCGTTACGAAGCCGACCTCTCCAACCTCTTCCGCCAATACCAGTTCAACGTCCCTGTGCCGGTCAGTTGCAAGCAGGCTGAAGTGACCTCTGAGAATGTAACCTTTGTGTAGCATGGAGGACGAAGTATACATCCCACTCTGCCCCAGATGACGAATGCAGACTCCCAGCGTTCCTCACCTCTTGGCTTTGCTGGCTAAGGGGGAACTCTATGATTTTATCCCATAATTATCCCCAAAAATCCCAGGACATCTTTTTTTTTTTACATATAAAGGAGAAGGGGATGTAAAATGTGTTAATAGCAAGTGGGGTGGGAGGTAGGTTTCCCCTTTAGGGACATT
>NW_024827962.1:0-1496 GCF_019175285.1 Sceloporus undulatus
GCCACCTCTTTAGTGCCATCTGTCTTGGCCCTTTGTTTACTTTAAGGGTTTCTTCTTTCCTATTTATTTTATCTAGGTGTTTTCTAGGTGTTTCGATGGCTTTCCTGTGCATTCTCACCTGATAGTTCTTGGTATGGTCCAGAATTTCAGTGTTTTCAAATAGGATTTTATGTCCAGGATGGTTTATAACGAGTTCTGCTACTGCTGATTTTTCTGGCTGACCCAGTCTGTAGTGTCTCTCATGTTCCATGATTCATGTTTGAACATTGTGTTTGGCGATCCCGATGTGGACTTGTCCACAGCTGCATGGTATGCAGTAAACTCCTGCAGCTTTGAGAGGATCTCTCCTGTCCTTTGCTGAAAACAGCATTTGCTGGATTTTCTTGGTTGGTTTGCAGATCACTTGGAGGTTGTGTTTCCTCACCAGTTTCCCTATTTTGTCTATGACTTCTTTGATGTATGGTAAAAATACCTTCTCTTTGTGTGGTTGTTTGTCTTCACTCCTATGGGTTTTTTTGGTTTTTTTTTGTTTTTTGTTTTTTGGTCTTGCAGCCCTTCTGATGTGTGAGCGGCATAACCATTAGCATGTAGAGCCTAGTCTAGGTCTTCAATTCATCTTCCAGGAAGTGGGGTTCACAGCTCCTTTTTGCCCAGTCTACCAGTGTTTTTATTGTGCTTCTTCTTCTTTCTTTTTTTTTTTGTCCTGGGTAATGATTGGAGTTCTTTTGTAGGTACATGTCCATGTGTGTACGTTTTCTGTATACTGTGCGGCCCAACTGTTGGTTCAATTTGCAGATGACCACGACATCCAAGAATGGCAATGTGATGTAATGGTTTGAGTATTGGTCTTGTCTTCTCGGGACCAGACTATGGAAACCTACTGAGTGATATTGGACAACTTGCATGTTTTCAACACTGGAGAAAGGCAAAGGCAAACACTTCTGAATAAATCATGCCTAGAAAACCCCATAATATGTTCACCTTAGGGTTGTCATAACTCAGAAACAACATGAATGCACACAACAACAACAAATGAAAGTTCTGAAACTGTGATTCTGAGACATCCCATCCTTAGGCATCCATTTCAGGGAGAAGGAACCATGCATAATGTGAGAGGCATGGGTGGCTCAGCCTTTTTCCACACAGTTTGCCCCTTCACATTATCAGTGTGTGAAAAGGATTTTCTATTGAATTAGAAAACAAGAAAATATTAGGTCTTAGGACATCCATGTGCTTTCAGTCCAGACAGCAGACACTAGGATGTTCTCTTTTCCATTGTAAGAAAGTTGTCAGAAAGAACTACAAAGTGCAAAGTTATCTTTTATCCCTAAAAGTGAACACCTCTCAGGCTTCTGTTGAAAAGGGTTTTTCTGTAGTGTCTGAGATGTCTTCCTCTGAAATGTCTCTCTAGGTTCTAGGTTACACAGAATCCTAACATTTTTCTAGACAAAATGTACACCTGGGAGCTAAGGTCATAACGTGGATAGGGGCAAGCT
>NW_024827963.1:0-1496 GCF_019175285.1 Sceloporus undulatus
TCACTCCTCCTTGATAACCAGTCTCCAGCTGCAACCCCATCCCCCTCTCCAAAGGCCCTCCTTCATCTAAAAGCCACTCCATCTGTCCTTCTATAATTTTCCATGCTGTGCTTTCTATAACCAATTACTACTATAACTACAACTATAACAGTAAGAAGGGTCCCTAATCTGGGAATGGAGTTATGTCAGTCAGTTCTGGATGGGTCACACTTCCCCTGAAAGGCTCTGTCTGCAGTTTGGGAGTCTCCTGGATTCATCATTTCATCTGATGGCTCAGGTGGATGCAAAGGTCAGGAGCACTTGTTATCAGCTTCGGCTGATACACCAACTGCACCACTTCCTGGAGCAGGGAGACCTTGAAACAGTAGTACATGCGCTGGTCACCTCTCGGCTTGACTTCTGTAATGCACTCTACATGGGGCTACCCTCGTGTCAAGTTCGGAAACTTCAGTTGGTACAGAATATAGCAGCCAGGTTTGTTATGGGCTCTTCTAGAACTGCCCACATTACATCGGTTCTTAAATCCCTCCACTGGCTGCCCATTAGTTTCTGGGAAAGATACAAGGTGAAGCTTTTAACCTTTAAAGTCCTACATGGCTTGGGTCCTGACTACTTGTGGGAGCGCCTCCTCCCATACAATCCACCCGCAGACTCAGGTCCTCTGGGAAGAATCTGCTACAACTCAAGAAGACCAGACTTTCAGCGGTGACCCAGAGGTCCTTCTCATCAGCCGCTCCCAGGCCCTGGAATGACCTCCGGATGAGATCCATCATATTTCCACCTTGGAAGCCTTTAGGAAAGATCTCTTCAGGCAGGCCTCTCCAGACTGGATTAGATATATTGAGTTGTTTCTGACTCCCCATGACCCTTATCCTTGCCATTGTTACTGTTATGGAAATTGTTATTGATCTATCGTTCCTGCCCTCCTCTCTTGCCTTCAGAAAATGACCCATTTCTTGCTCGAAAAAACTTTTTTACTGTATTGTGTTTTTGATGTTTTACATTTTCTTACCGTTTATTAGCTTTTTAAGCATTGATTCATGTTCTTATAATTGGGAAGTGGGTTGGGGTTTTTTGAATTTTAATTGTAGTTCTGAAATTGTATGTTATTTTATTACTGTAATCCACTTTGATTTCTTGGAGAAAAGGTGGAATATAACGAAATAATAATAATAATACTAATAATAACAACAACAACAACATCCCTTCAAGGGGCTCTAGTGCCTTTCACTATGCTCCCAAAACGTGGGGGGGGGGATGTTTCTGGGGCTGTGTTCTCTTTCTTGGTCCTCCTCTGCATGGTTGTTGTGAAGGAAAAGGTAAGTATGTGAGGGAGGGTGCCCAATCCGGATCCTGTGGGCCTCTCAGCCTAGTTCCCAGGTTGACAGGGGATTGCCAGAGCTTTGAGGCCCCTCTGTCTCCCTCCTCTTGGCTTTGGCCTAGATTTTGGCTCTTCTCTCCCCCCTCAGAGACCACTCCCCCCAGGACTCCAGAGA